>NW_025779105.1:0-62886 GCF_021130785.1 Homalodisca vitripennis | reverse complement strand
TTGATTTATCTGTTTATCAAATAAAAAAAAATAAAACAATTTAAAAAATATTACTTTGATCTTTAATAACTACCAAAAATAATAATAAATTACGTATGGGGAAATGGTAATTATTAGTTTTACATATAATTCTCTATAACTGTACAAAATTTCAAAGCCCTGGAATAAAAAATAAAAAGTTTGTAAATGAATTATATTTTTCCTGTAACACTGGTTAAAACACACTCTTCAGCATTAGCCTAACATACAAAACCTTACAGGCTACTAAGGATATTATTCGGTTACTTTGGGGACTATACCGACCACACCGAGTATGAATAAACACAAAAATATACATTTATAGAAACAAACATGATAAAAACGAAAAAAACAACTCTTTAATTAACAAAATTACAAACTTACAACGATTATCAAATTGTTAATGGGGTCAGATTCCCATATATGCCCCCAACGCTTAAACTTTTTTTCAATGAACTTAGAACGTTATAAAACGATGTAGTTAAGTAACATAACTATAATAATAATATAATAATAATAATAATAATGTTTTTATTCGTTCAAATTGCAATACAATTGAACACATCAAAGTAAGAATAAAATATATAACCAAGGAAAATACAGTTTAACATGTCTTGTATAAAGTCCTTCTTATAAAAGCCTTTTGTTACAAAGTACTCTCTTAAAAGTCTTTTATAAAGTATAAGCACCTGTTTCTTTTTTTTATGTTTGATGGCAGCCTGTTATATACTACAGTACATATGTACTGTGGCCCTTTTTGAAAAAATGCAGTCGAATGTTGCCGCACTGTCAGTCGCTGCGCGCCCCTCGTTGAATACGAGTGGCAAAGCCGTGCCAAGCAGTAAACAGAGTGGGATTATTTCTAACAAACATGCAGCACTCCATACCCCACCAGACCAGCCAACGTTCATTATGTTTAATTCTCTAAACACCAACTGACAAGACTCCCTTCTTGGTCATTTTCAACATTGCTCTTATACACCATTTTTGAATTTTGAAAACTCTTTGAAAATTTTTGTTACTTGACATACCCCAAAAAATAATTCCATACCTTAAAATAGATTCAACATAGGAGAAATATACAGCGAGAAGGACTCGGATGCTGCATACCTGAGCAAGGCGGCCGAGAGCATAGCAGGACTGGGCGGAGCCTTTTGCAGATGGCATCTACATGAGATTTCCCAGTTGAGATGGGCGTCCAAATGCAACCCAAGAAATTTTTTGTGACAGAAAAATGTTGCAATGAGTTGTTGTTGTAGGTGAGTCCACTGCCTGGGAATATGTGACTATTGGGTGCTTTAAGTATTGTGAAACGTATAAAGCCTGTCTTGATTGGATTGAGAACAAGCCCATTTTTGAAAAACCATTCAGAAGCTTGAGCGAGGCTATTGTTGGCAGCATCAACTGCTGCTGACGCAGTAAGACTCTGATGTTTGTAAAGTGCAGTCGTCGGCGTACATGATAATCTTACTATGGTTGATGTTTTTGGGAAGATCATTTATGTAGATGACAAAACAGTATTGGTCCCAAAATAGAGCCCTGTGGTACGCCGCACTTAATGACTCCCTCATTTGAATGGTGAATACCTGTATTTGTGGATATTTCTACGACTTGTTTTCTGTCTTTTAAATAGGAGGCAAATAATTGAAGCGCAACACCTCGAATGCCATATGCCTCAAGTTTACTCAGCAGAACGTCATGCCTGACACAGTCAAACGCCCTGCTGAGATCGCAGAAGATGCCTATCGAGTACAGCTTGTGGTCAAGAGAAGTTGTAATGGAATTAATGAAATTAAAAAATTGCAGAAGAAGACGTAGATTTACCTTTGAGGGAAACCGTGTTGGTGCGGACTAAACATATTTTGTTGCTGAAAGAATTGGATAAGTTTATTACACATAATAGTTTCAATGATTTTTGAAAATGCCGATAGGATACTGATTGGTCTGTAATTTTCTATCTGATATTTAGAGCCTGATTTAAATATCGGTATGAGTTTGCTTATTTTATATACAGATGGAAAAATGCCATGGGTTAAGCTGGAGTTTACCAAATGAGTGAAAACAATAGAAATGAACGGAAAACACCTTTTTTATAATACCAACACGGATACCATCCATCCCAGTTGAACGCGTGCTCCTCAGCCGCTCCTCAAGCCTCCTAACTAACATTCCATCAATCAACAAGCATTTCCAGGTATTTTGATCGGTATTGTTGTCGCTGTTATCTTATCTATCTCGAGAATCCCGATTACGGCAGGCCCGCGCGGCATCACATGATTATTTAAGTTTTTTGCACGGTACATAAAAACAAGTTTTGTGTGTCTTTTTCAATAAAGAGTTTAGTTTTTGTTTGGTAATGTTTGTTTTTGTTGAATTTTTTGTGTTTGTAGAAATGTAGGGGTAAAACACGGAAGTACAGCAAAGCGACGCACCAGCTGAACGGGCGGCGAGACTCTGCAATCACGTTATCTACTAGACCGCTCGACTTTGTACCTCTGTCTGAGGATGGGGAGGGGTTTGCAATAAGACAATTCCTGTTTTATATTGACGAAATATTGTTCTACGCTAATCTAGTAATCAGTAGAAGCAAAATGTCAAATAACGATTCATGTCTGGGTGTGGTCGGTCGGTATATTCCCAAAGTAACCCTGACAACATTAAGATGCAACATGGCCGTAAAATATTTTTTTCACCAAGCTGATGATTCCAAAGAAGTTTAAAATTTGATATCATAGTAAGAAACATACAGGGAATATAAAAATAGTATATTTTTCCATATAGAAGATTAAAATATCTCTGAAAAAATATGAAAAGTCTGCCGGCGATAAATCAGACGGCTGGTCCTTTTCGCATAGTACGCCGCCGGCGGTAAATCAGACGGTTGGTATTACAAAACGTGTTAATGAATCACATAAATAGCTGTCATACCGAAACGATTCAATTCTTATTGAATGTTATTGAATTTTTTCAGAATATATTAAATAATGCCATGCTATATTTAGATTGGATATTTTAAATTAGTTAAAGACTACGTTGGTTATAGTGTTCAATCTTATTGCTGATGTTATTGTCTATTGATCAAATGAAGATAACTATAATCTAAGCTTTTCCGTTCACAGTGATTAAGGTGTTGAATTTTGCTGCTTAAGTAATTAATGTGATGTGAATCACCCAAAAAGAATACATTAAACAAAAACAGTATCGGCTATACATTACAGAGACGTATAAATGTTGTGTTGTTATAATTCATTTGGCTCTCGTTAGAAAAAACGTTGATAAAAGGGAAATCAATAGTATAATAATGGGGTGGCTCCTTCAGACCTGTCACAGATCCTACAAAGCACATCACATGACTGGTAAATAAATAAACAGATACAACAGTTCATCGTAGAATGTAATGAAAACCAAAGAAACGGAATTACCTTTAACATTTTGACCTTAAGTACAATAATGGTCTTCAATGGACTAAAAGGAACTCATATGACAAATTGTAAGTTATGTTTCTTTAAAGAATTATAGCACATGCGGTTAGGCGGACAGACAGTCCAAAAGACTTACTTTTCACATGTTCACCTTGTCTCTGAAGCCACTTTGTCTCTGTGAAAACTGATCTAGAATGATAGATATCTAGTTCCACTATGTATCTAGCATATTTGCAACCTCTGGAAACTTAGTTGTAGTAGTTTCTAGAAGTTGTACGCTTTTAGCGGCTCTCTGAATATTGAAGCTTCTCTTGTCTAAAGTTTGTGGCCTTTTGCAGCACTTAACTTCTATAAGTGTTGGAATTTGCAGCTTATAAAACTTTTCAGTGTTTCTAGCTGAACTCTCCTAACATCTAGAAGATCCTGATGTACAGAAGTGTTCTAACTTTAAGAACTTAGTATCTAAAAGCCTTCAGTCTCTTGACGCTCTAAGCTTCAGAAGCTTTCGACCTCTGGAAGATCCTTGTATTTTTTTATAAGCCTCTAGTTTCTATCATCAATTGTGTATTCCCGACCCCGAAAGATGTCTTGTAATCTTTGGCTCTATGATTCCTGTCTCAAATAGCCATGAAAAGACCCCCGACATCCTGGAGGGTTTTACATGTAGAAGCCTTTTTCCTGTAGATACTTTGGTCCTTGCTAATCTCCAATCCCTGAGATCTTATGTTCTTTTGAACCCCTGGCCTCCGAAATTTATACCTTTAAGCTCTGAGATTCTGAGCAATTGCTATCTCTCCTAGTGTTCTGTATCTTCTAGCCCCTGAGAGCTATAAAATACTGTTTTTTTATAATGACGCAATCATTAATAGGGAATAATTAATTTTGCTATTATTTCCTCCACATTTCAAAATACTTATCAGTAATATTACAGCCAATTTGAATATTTAATTTCCTTTTTCAGGGTCTTGCAATTAACTCGGTTTTTCCAATAAATCCATACTAAATTAATAAGCAAACCAAGACAATGGAGTTTCGAAGTACCCTACAGAAAGTAACGAAGGAGTTAACGTACAAACAAACAGCTGTCTGCCTCTTGAGATTTGACCCAAAAAACAGTAGAATTCTTTCTTAAACTGAGAGAAACATATATTCCAGATTAAATTCTCTCAGACCTATCTCTTAAGAGTTATGGTATAGATGGGCAGACAGTAACAATACAATTTTATGAATAATATATATACCTAGAAATATAATAAATGGTGACGAAAAATAAATATTATAAAAAGCTAGTTAACTCTGATAATGCACATGCCTCATGGTTGGTCTAATGTTCCTTTGTATGGTTGATACATTATATAAACATATAGACGAATTTACACGTTTTTATATGACTAATTCGATATCGTAATGTATTTTATATTTTATTTATTTACATTGCTAGGTATAAGAGAGACGTTTTACTTTGGAATCGATACTTCGTATAAAAAGTCAAAAATGCTTCAATTTTATTTTATAAAATAAGAGAAAACTAATACCATTCTTTTTTACTCTTATATACAATTACTTAAAATTTGAACCTAATTGGTTAATGTCATAGAATTATACTTTATACTCTACACAGTTTAACTGAAGTAATTCATTCATTAGGCCAGTGTATATACCTAATATTATTAACAATAGTAAGTCATAATTTTATATGAATTTTTTTTCTCACCGCGAAAACGGTATTACTACTTTGCGTACGTTAGATGATATTTGTCTATCTATACTCCATATATTAAATGCATTGCCTGCTTGGCTTACTTGTATTATAAACATTTACTAATTGACCCTTCCTACACACTGTAAGTTTGCTCATTTGGAAACTGTCTCCTAATCTGCCCAAAGCCTAGAGGATGACGTAAAACACAGAACTCATATTGTGAAACAAAACACGCCTTTGCTTTTACAGCACTTTGTGTAGGTAATGCAGTGAAGTAGTAGATACTATTATTTTACTTCCACTCGCAATTACTTCAACGTTACGTGTCATACTGCTTGATCATATTTACAGTTCTGAGAAATAAATATTAAAAATAAAATATTACCATTAAACAAATATGAATATTGTTTTAGTACATTTATAGCTCCTAAACACCGAATAATATACATATAGCGCGCGCGCACACACACACACACACACACACACACACACATACATATATAAAAAATATATGTGTGTGTGTGTGTGTGTGTGTGTGTGTGTGTGTGTGTGTGTGTGTGTGTGTGTTTATATACATTCAATAAATTTTTACGATTGGCAATAGAACTTATACAATTAAACAATATAATTGAGATAGTACAACATGTGTGACTCAAAAACGGAAATTAAAACGTTTTTATTACTCTCTCGTACCCAGAAGGAAATTATCCAAGATTTTTTATAAAAACCTGAACATATCCCAATTTTTTTTTTAATTACTACCATTGTATTATGCATTACACTTTTAGTAAGTATGAATAACTTTTAATGGGTCTTAACCTTAAGAAATATTAATTCAATTGACAAACTGTGAAGTTCTAATTCTTTTTATTTAAAAATAACATGATTCGTTAGGAAAATGCTATCAAAATTAAATGAAACTGCTTCAAAAACTAAGCTTTCAGAAAATATGACACATACACACATGTGTCACATTATTCTATTATTCACACATTATTCTACTTTTGTATCATTTAAGTACAGTTATGTGAGTTTTAATTGTGCAAAACACCATATGATCAAAGTTTTATTATAAAAGAGTTAAATTGTTTATTTTAAAATTTTTTACAATACTTAGAAGGGCTAAAGAAAATAATTTTTACTGGTACAGATACAGACATATCTCAAGTTATTGATGACTATTTAAAACACTTAATTTTCTTTCCGTCAACAAATTTTTAAAACAAACATATTTTTAATGATACTTAAAGTTGCCTGTTTAATAAATTTTAGCAACTTAATTTCATTATTTTGGATACAATGAAGTAATGAAGTAATTAAGTTTTAGATAAAAAGTTGATCTAACCTTTATTTATACATTTTAATGCAGAGTATGTAAACATAATTCAATCTAAAAAAAATTTTTTTTTAATTTTCAAGAAAATATAGCTTTATTTTGCTAAGGTAAGTTTTCGAGCAATTAAAAATAACTAATTAACCAAAAATAAAGACTAGAACATGTATTAAAACGAAATTCCTGCAAAACAGAAGAATGGAAGAACAAACATATTTTTAAACCAATGAAAAATCTAAGCATGTACAAATTTATGTGCTATTCTTTAAAAGTTTACATAATTTAGCGCCTTCGAAATGTTTTAAGGTGGTAAATAATGCGTACATACTTAGGAAATCGTCAAAGCGCAACCTCTAGAAATTATTTCAAAGGAATGTACATTCAAGATGCAGTAGTCTGTTAGTATTCAAAGAGCGTGGTACAATAGAACAGAACGTCGTCATGAGATGACGGAGACGGAGACAAACAGCTTCAATCTCTCGACAACCGGAGATAAAGGTTAAATATACAACCTGTCTTGTCTCCCTCTCGCTGGGAACACTTACATCAACCTGTCACTCTGCAGCTTTTACAAGTTAGGGTTAAGATACAGTGACAAGTTTTATAGACCAATAACAAGTATTAATTTAAAATCTTGTCTATTATGTTCATACTATTTCGTAAAGAAATATGAAGAAGGCTTGCTTGTTAAGAATAAATTGCATAGGTATTATTACTAATTGGGATATTTTGTTTCTTAGAAATCGTTAATACATTATTACTATGTTCATTTTTGCGTTTGATGGTGAATTATTAAGTACTTTTCTATAGACTTGCCAGAAATTACGTTAAACTTAATGTTTAATAAAATTTTTTTACGAAGTTTTAGTACGACTGCAGTTGGCCTTTAAATACATCTGCTACGTTGAAAATATCCATTGCATTCCAAAGTTAAGGTGTAACAGAAATTTAAGTATTACCGGAACTGCTCATTCCATGTAAAGTTGATATTTAGATTGATAGTTAATATTTAGATTAATATTGATATTTAAATTGGTATCGATGTGTATTGATATTTAGATTCTAAGTATTCCATAATTAGTGTTGCCCATAATTCCATTATCTTTTTTTTAAATATCTAAATTTATCAGTATACCAATCATTTCACCATAAAACATAAGTCTTAGAAAAAGCTCTTTGTAAATACGGCCAAAAAATACACAATTTCAAAATTATGAAGTGGCCTTTTCGAATTGAAGTGATCAAAACGTTATATGCTTTGATTGGAAAAACGAGAAATATCTTTCCGTAATTGAAAACTGGAATACTGCATTCAGATTACTTAATTTCTTTGGTCTTTAGGTAGAATGCGGTTACATGTGTTTCTTATATGAGCATAAGATCAAGAAATGGAGGTTAGTATTCTCTTAAATGTTATGAAATGAATAACGTTTAAAAATACAATTATTAATTAACTAATGCCTTTTCCAGTCCGGATTTTCTGTAGTTGGCGGTTACCGCAGACATATTTTGGCCTGTATTTTTAGTATAGTCAAGTTTTGCTACTATTAAGTGTATGTTTTAGAGATAGTCAGCCTGGAGTTAAAACACGACATGGAACCATAACAATGTGTGTCACAACTCTCTGGTATGATTTCTTTATTTTAAACTAGATTTGAATAAGAGTAGTGCTAGGCTAGTCATCCACCCAAGAAAGAGATTAGATTGCTGTCCTCAAAAAGTAGTCTTACTAGTTTTTTTTAATCCCTGAGTGATGTAAAATGTCGGGTAAAACTTTTTCCTTCTTGCTATCTATATTTTTTCAGTGATGTACACTTTTATAGGCTTTTTTAGTTATTCCTCCAGAGTTTTCGACAGTATCTAAGTTTATCACCCTGTTATGATGATAATAATGCTCTCTTATTATCATATCTAATGTAACATTAATATAAAAATATGAATATTGGGTAAAGAACAAAAATTTTTACAAAAGCATACCTTCTGCAGTTTACCGGACGTTTTGTAGGAACAAAGTAACCGGTTTAGTGAAGAGTTATGGAAATGTTAACGGATGATCAATCAAAGTGGTTTGCTTTAATCCAGCAAACTGAAATCACTGTTGCGGCCTGTTTGAACATCCGGTTGCACATTGTTCACAGTTTGATTTATTGTTAGTTCAGCGTGATTTAATTGGTATAGTAATTAAAATGTTGCAATTAAAACAAAGTATACCTTGATATGTATATTTTAGTACTAAGTTAAGGTTTTTAAGAGCTTACACTCGCATATCTTCCGTTTGGTAGTCAGGAATACTTAAAAAAATACTACAGCCTGGCAAAAATACAGATGTCGATTGTACATACACAGGGTGTCCAGCAATCATTCGAAAAAACTTTGCCACATTGTTCAGCAGGCCAAAACTAACAAATAATGCAATATAACAGGTGCCCTATTTCGCTTCGTTTAGCGTTCTGTCTGTATGTCTTTATGTGTTTTTTGGGAAAAAAATTACTACTTAAAAACAACTAATGCGAATTATGCTCTATATTAGAGAGCCAACTCACAATCCCAATAACACCACACAAAGCACATGAACAAGTGAATTCCAAATTACTGGTCGCAACAGTGATTTCAATTTACCAGAATCATGAAACATTACTTAATTGTTAGTTTGCTGATGTTCCAGTAATTTTTTCCTCTTATTACAAGGATCTCCAATGAATTATAAAGTATGAATGTTTTTTTGTAAATGGAATAGATTTGTCATTTCCGATAATGATTATAATCATATTATTTCATCTATAAAATATGTATTCCACTTAATTACTACTTCTTTTAATTAGTGAAGTATTTTGGCTATCGCAGTCAATAATGATTGTTGTTTACCGAATCTTTAGTACTTTATACGTTGACCTCGAATGCCAATTGCTAATTTGACGTGACTTTTCTCATCAGCTATCTTATCTTAAGTAAATAAAGCGAAATATGTATCAAAGCAGAATGGCAGTCAGGATCCCGATGTTTTCCATTTCTTGTGTTATAATATAATGAACTGAAGACAAATGTTTAAGCACTTGTGTCAATCTTATCCGTTCCTATATTAATGATTTAATTATTACTCTTTGTAAAACATTATATAATATATATATATATATATATATATATATATATATATATATATAAGGAATTTTAAAATGAAATGTTCTGGTTATTTTATAAAAACAACCAACTCTACGTTTATCATATCACAAAACGTTAAAGTTTTTTTTTCTACCAATAAAGATTATTCTACCAATTGTGCTTTTTAAAACTAAACTTTTTCACCTATTTCATTCATATGGACAAAGATTTTGTTGTATTTTGTGCCAACAGTAATCTTAGGACAAGAAGCTAATAAATTGCACCTAGTCCTATAAGCAACTTTGCGCAGTGATAGGCTATTCTGGACTGGTAAGGATGGGAGTAATGGCTGCCTCCTGTCGAGTTCCTTAAGGATAATTAATGGCACTAATCTCAACTCACGTCTCCTCGGAAGTGGGGAAGCCAGCTCTGAACCAGCCTCTCCTGTTAAAGCAGGCAGGGGTGACACACCCGTCTAGACTAGCAAGAATCTTTTTACTATTAGGGAACGAACCTCACCAATACCAACAGTCATCTCCCGAAGTAGACTAGAACTCTGTCCACCTTTTTACCTCAATATTTCAACATTTGCGGTTAGTGATGTGCCGCTCCCGTATAAATCCATAATGTTAACCCACATATAAGTGACATATCGGTTTTTGCTGTTCCCAGTGTAGGTTCCACCGGAGGTATAAACTAGCCATAGAAAACAATCCTGGGTTTATTAAACTTAGCTTTAGAAAATTGTTTAAATTCAATTGTAGAAATCGTAAAATTATTGGACTTAAACTGTTGACTGGATGACAGTGCATATTTTCGAGAATCCTTATTCAGTTGGTAAAATTGTGGTTATATACCACATATATTTACTTATTTTTAGTCTTTTGCTTATTTATCCACTAACTCTTTGTCTCAAAACTTAATAATTTTGTGCTACTTCAAATTACAAATTCTTAACGGTCAGTAAATGTGTCGAAATAAACTTAAATTTCTTAAAACAAATGTGTCTACGTACTAGTTTATTTTATTCCCCCTCTATGCATATAAAATTTTAAAATTCAAAAATTCTATAACGCAAGTTTTTTCCATATTGCTATTACTTTGGCTATAAATTATACATATCTAAGTTTCTTTACAACTCCTGCATGAATCGGCTGACAACGTGGAAAATACTGATCAGAAGCTAAAGAGCTGTTGAATGCAGTATTTCATACCCAACGGCAGGTGGTGAAAGTGTAAATGGATTCCGTCAGTTTTTGTTAATCATTGTCGTTTTTCAGCTTCACTCCCTTCAACAGGTATATTGGAAATTTTAATGCTTTCCTTTTCTCCAATTCCTACTTTTATGAACTTAACTATAAACCAACCACATATCGTATAAAATTATCTCATTATTGCTAACAAATAATAATTGGATAATTAATTTTACCCATATAGTTTTTGTCAAAAGCTTATGGTGACTTTCATTTTAACCCTAAAACATCACAAACGTCACCTAATTTCACATTTTATAGTTATATTCGTCAAACTCTATTTAAAATTTTTAGCCTATTTATGAAGGTAATGTTACAATTAACACGTTATATTATAATTTCATACATATGTATGACAACTAAACATAAAAGATGGATAGCAGACTTTAAAATTCATCCCTTAGCCCTTGGACTAAAATAATCGGTATTTAAATAGTATTTGTAATTACATTTATTTAGCCATCCAGAAATAAAATTGCGCTGAAGCGTTTCAATGTTATAAAAACGATTGAAAAAGTAGTACTAAAAATGTATTAAATGTTTCATCCCTGGATGTCGTCATAGATAAAAAACACGAAGACGGTTAAACATTTCAGAGACCTTCGGTAGGTCTGCCGGTACTGCTACTAATGATCAAATGAAACGCACTATTATAAATATCCTAAAAGAGTAAATGTTATATCTGTATAAATCAAAGCGGTATTATTTTTTGTCTCTAAGTAGAAAAGGTAAAGCCCAAGTCCCAAATTTTCTGTTACTTTGTATGGAGAACGAAGCCATTACGAGGGTGTGATCGGCCAGTTTTCCTCAATTATCAATTATATTTATATTTTGTACTATGTCTAACTCTAGATGCTAGTTTGTTAAGGTCTTTATACTATTCGATAACGATTGTATTATGGGGATGAAATTGACATGCACACTTAATTACATTGTAATTCTAGTGTAAAATAATTACTATATCAGAGTTTACGTTTTGCTTAAGTATATGTATTTCAATTGATTGAAATATAAAATAATCTTTTTAACTTACTTATCAATCCTAAAGCAAATAAGTAACTTCCTTAAATTAAAAATTGTTTTAGCGCTCTCCCTTGCCGTTACAATAAAACCTATCAGAAGATTTCCCGGCAGACAGGAAGGTAAAGAACAATTTATAAAGCGGAAAAAAGATGTCTTCTGGAATGTTCGGAATGAAATTATCATCCATGTAACACTCATTCTATTACATATTACCAATATTTGTATCTATTCCCATATATTTTAATTTGTCATTATTGTTTAAGTTAAGATGAATAATGAATTTATAAAAACGCTGCTAGTAACTGTGGCCTTGTATCTGTCATTTTAAATTTATATTTATGATAAAATCATACTCTAAATCTTCCAACACAAACATGTCTCTCATGTGGTTTACCAAAGAATTTTTAATCCTATAATTTCTTTTTATTAAATGGCGCTATGCTTCAAATCGTTAAAAAACAGAAGTTTTATCATTGTGCGTGTATAACGCGTTCCAAGAATCGAAATTTGAAGGTTCTCTTGCATATCCACCCAAACCTATTAAAGAGGTTTTCTTTATAATCTACAAAATAAATGTCCAATCCACAAACTTAATTTATATATCTCAATAAGCTCGATTCCTTCTTCGAATAACGGAAGCAATCCCTTTAAAAACTTCTAAAACTCTATAAGGTCATATAGGCCCTAAGAGTAATATTTATTGAAAATGTTGATGATCCACATGACCAGATCCATATACGAAACAATTATTTTTTCAGTTTAAACAAGATCAGTTTTGGATTTAGGAAAACACAAATTCCTAGCAAAATGTACTTTACTTTGATCCTACTTCCTACAGCCCTACAACACGTTAGTTTGGTTTTAATGTAAAAATAACTGTCATTGCGTAGTAGGTTTTACGAATGATTTCTTCTGCACATAAGAATCAATGGTTGATAGCAGAGATAAAGTCATAGTGTCTGAGTAAAACATAAAAAAACAATAATAACAAGCAGGTACAATCTATAAGAGTACTCTAAAGCAAGTTGTATTTTAAATGATCATTATAAATGGAGAAGCATACTCAATATACATTTCAACAACACATGTGTTACAACGGTGACTTTTTAATGTCAATATAAGTTATATCGGTCATATTAAGTTATATTTGTGTTAAAATAATATCCACAAATCTGACTAGACTGATTCGTTTTTAAAAGTACATATTAATTCTACTAACATTGTCTCCAGCCAATTACGATCATTAATCGTAGAATTCAACCACTTCAGATCTCATATCATGAGCGCTTAGGAAAATCACAGTCCTACCAATAAATATGATGATATGACATGAGAACTTTGAGGGTTGCGTGTGAACATTGTACGGCTGAATTAAAAATGGATCAGTATTACCTTAACGTCTACTTAGATAGGAAGTATTATTGGTTGTCAACAACAGTCATTCTAATTCGATAGTCTATTATCAGACACAATGTTAGCTGCACGTCTATTAAGATTATCAAGGGGATCATCTGATAGGGTGTTATTGAAGGTAGTTACCACACTGAATGAATCACCCCTGAGAGGTTCCATATATCGCTCACATACCACCTGTATTAACCATTTGAGAGTTGTAGTAAAACTATTTTCAGTTTAATTACAAAAACTGAAACACTTTTTAAATTATTACTATTGTATACTCTCCTTAGTAATATTATTAAGATGCATTTAAGCATATGAGTCTTATTATTGTTATTTTAAAATTGTGATTGTTGATATGCCGTAGCAAAAAAAAAACAGTGAGCTCTTCATTAAATAACTAATAATATGTATATCGGCCTTCAGCTATCCTGGCCTAATACCTTTTTGAAACTTATATTCCTTTCCTTATTGTTTTTACATGCTTTAATATGTTTAATAATACAATTCTAAACTATTAATACAACCGTTCATAAGTTTAATATGATACATATTATAAATAAACAATAAATAACAACAAAAAGAAATGTATTGGTTTTGTACAACATTTATTACATCATATACATAGTATACATTTATATACATCAGCTAATTTAATACTTTCGTAATATCATTTCTATTGATAATTTAAAGAAACGTTATTATGTTAATATGTAACAACATATGACCAGTGTGAATAATCATACTACTATAAATAAACTACAATCTGCTCTATATTGAACTACTTACTCCATATTTAAATAGTTAATGATTTAAAAGGTGCGCACATAATCTTATATGGACACCAAGAACATGATGTGCTCGTTATGCTTAAGGTTTATAATTTTATTAATAATAGCATTAATTTTTCAGAAAAGTTATTTAGAACGATGTATAGTGACAGAGCAAACAATGGGTGTACCGTGTGTGAAAGACTGTACTCGTATCTTCTACTACGATATATCACCTACACGAGTGCTGTGAAAGCAAAGGTGTGTTTAGTTTCACAATATACCTGCAGTGTGCTACTTCATCCTCCAAGCCTTAACCAGATCAGGGAATTGTTTCCATCTGAGGAATCTGACAACAGAGTGTGAATAAAGGTCAGGCAGGCTATGTGTATTCAGACAACCAAAACATTTGACGGGCGAGTTAACCAACATCAAAGACTTCATCGCATAGTAGATTAGATGTGAATAGTTCTATAAAATAAGTATAAAACAATACTAAAAATGTCTACACAGTAAGAGATCAAATTTTTTTGACATGTTATTTTTTATATTGTACGAAGCGTTATATTCCTAATACAATAAGTAAACGCAATGATGAGGTTTTGTTTTAATTTTTAAGTATCCTAAAAATATAAATATAAGTAACAGCATAGAAAATTAACAGCACTCCCAACACCAATTATCTACAATGAATTAATCCTCCTATGAAACTGTACGGACTTTTATTCCACGAGGTACAATAAAATCATTCTAGGACTTATGAAACAAACAATTACGTAATGTAGTAAGGTTTCCTTGTTCCGTTTTTATTAATTACTACGAGGAAATTCAGATAATAAATTTTCTTCATGAGCTGAGGATAATAACGATAACGTGTGATTTTACTGCTTATTTATTGTATGGGTACTTACGTGGCGTTTTTTTTCTTATCGTGTTAGTTTAAATAATCTGCTAAACCTTCGGCTTGTTTACTCTTAAGTTACCTTTACTTCATTTAAATTTAAATTCTACTGTATTGAATATAGTTCGTTTAATTTAAAATAAACTTTAACTTCCTGTGCAACCTCTGCCATACTGAATTATAACTACATTCCGACAACGAAATCCTGGTTAAAAGTAAATTTCAATTTCAACCATGCGAGGGCTTCATTCTAATACCTCGTATCTACAAAACATAGCATTTTCAGGAAACAGATAAAACTGGATAGCTAAGCTCACATGATTACTGGAACAAAACCAATATTATTGTTAAAGTTGCATAAATGTTCAAAACAAACTGAAAACCAATATCATACTGTAATATTTTACTCTTAGATGTAAAATTATATTATTTAAGATACAAGGAATTAGATCTTAATTTTAGTCGTCATACGAGGTATTCAATAAAAAACTCTGAAAAAGCTCAGCCAATTGTCTTCATAAACAAAATTTATTACACTCTTGGTTTGATGACACAATACATTATTAAGTTATTGGTTATAACTATTATTATTTGAATTATTTTATTAGATTATTTCTTATTAGAAATGTTGCAACTTGAGAATTGAGGCTAAATATTGTTAACATTATTTGAATTAAAGAAACCAAACATTTATGTAGGCTTAAATAAATGAAGACCCTTATAAGATTATTATTTTTTTTAACACTGAACAATTAAGTTATTTCTATTATTTATTAAGAAGGTAGAACAAACGTCATGCACTTGAACATCAGCCTTTTAACTTCTTTACTAGTAAAATTAATGTTGTTTCCAAATAACTATTTTGAAGCTCCCAGTATGAAGCTATGACAGTCCAACACTTCGATTATACAATATTGAGCCTCATTAATTTTAAATGGAGGATACAGAAATTTACAAATATAATAATAAAGCTTAAAACTTTAGGTACATACAGGGTATTACCTACAAACAGGTACTACAAACTAGCTATTAACATGTTAATAAAAAATCATGGTTTACAAAATACTGGGGTGTCTTACATAATAAACTAAAAAAATTATTAATGAACATGTTGTGATTTTTATTTTTTTTTTGGGAAGTTATCGTAGAAAGAATGAAAATCTTCTGGAATAACATTCTTAAGTTTCTTGTAAATGTTTCCATTTAGATTTCTCTATTAGAAGTCTCATGGAATGGAAAGTTGTGCTGGTTCAATAGATGGATTGACTTGTGATGGTCTCCTTGGTAGATCTTTATAAATATAATCGAAGAGAAGTTTGTATTGGATGATTCCCTTTGGTTCATATCTCAGGCAATGTATGTCCATCACCACTGGGTCACCAGCTTTGCGTCCAGGGCGTATTGAACTATAATAATTATAACAGGTATAGTCCTTAAAAAAGTCATGTTTTAAATATTTAACATCATAAGGATTGACTCGAGCTTCTTTAGTAATTTTAACATATCCATAAGGAACATACACATCCTTGTTCTTAATTTTTTTCTCTATCACAGCGTGGACGGAATCCTCCTCCATTTGGGTATGTCCTTTAATGAGAAACTTTTGCGTAATTTCTACCTGATGCTTTACAGAAAAATGAAGTAAGGCATTAGATAAAATCTGGTTCCTGGTTTGGGCAGTACATCCATCTGTGAATAATACGATGGGAAGCTTAGGATGGAGACATTTCTCTTCTAAAATAATCACAAATGCATGAAGCGAACGCATTAGCTGTCAAGTCACCTTCACTTTCATTAAACCAATAACAAGTGCATTGATGGTTTTCCAAATTATAGATGGAAAAGTTATGGCTGCATAATTTTGATTTATAATACAAAGCACTTGCTTTAATTATTGGAGAGAGCTTTACTGCTTGCACATCAGCAGTTAGGCAGTAAATCTCTTTAAGGATGGATTTCACTTTGTCTTGTTCTTTTTCCAGACGGGCTCGGTTCTTTTCTTCTATATGTTTTTCCCATGCATCTTTTGGTAAATTTCCAGTTTGGTAGGAACAGCAAGCATCACACTGATCCTTCCGAGGTTTATGAATAGATAATCTTTGCTCCTCAAACACAGTGTAAAAGAATGCTGGAGACGCACATGATTTCTCATTTTCTAAAGCATATTTTTTGTATTCTTTGTACAAATTAGATTTAGACTCCCATATAGGCTCTAGGTAAAGTCTATTAGTGTCTTTTCTCGTGTAATGTGAGGGCAGCTTATTTAGTAATTTGAAACATTCTGTCACACTTTCGGTTTTCTGTTTATTTCTACGTTTGTACTGATTTGGCATTATCCATGTTGTCAACTTCTACATCTATATCTTGGGGAATTTCAATATCATCAGGTATGGTCTGTTCATTTTTCTTGACCCAATTAAGAGCTGTCCCTGACAATTTTACCTGACATCCGTATAAGACTTGATTTTGTTTTTTTCCCACTCAGCAGGAACAGGTTTG
Source organism: Homalodisca vitripennis (assembly GCF_021130785.1). Taxonomy (NCBI): domain Eukaryota; kingdom Metazoa; phylum Arthropoda; class Insecta; order Hemiptera; family Cicadellidae; genus Homalodisca; species Homalodisca vitripennis. The sequence goes on along the minus strand of NW_025779105.1, from coordinate 45,468 downwards.
CGATTTCTCTTTGTTTTTTTCACAGGGCTCTCTTTATTCAAATTTTCTTGTTCTAATAATCTTTCCTCATCTCCTTCTCTATCAGATAAATTTGTCTCTGGCTGTATATAATCCGGATCAAGTACAGTATCATCATGAGAAGATACATCTGGATCGTTATCAAGTAATATAATATTGTTTAACGTACCTTCAGCCTCTTCAATATTACCAACTACATCGGCTATTTCAATGTTTTCACCAACCAGGTCTGATACATTGATCCCCTCCGGAAGAACCACTTCTTGCATCAACATCCAAGAGAAGTACTTGGTCTTCAACGGTCAAAGGCACTTCATCAGGGACAGTGTCTAAAACACCCCTTATTTGTTCGGTACAACTCGCTCAACACCTGCAAATAAAGCAATAACATTAGTTACGAATAAGAACAAATTAAAACTTAAGTGTTGATAATCAAAAGCCTAATACCATTATTCTGAGTAACATGGTGTTGTTACATCTGGCCTAGCCCTAATCACAATCAACCGCAATATGATCTGAAAAGACATAGTTGCCAAAAGTAATCTCTAAGGATCTAGAAGTAAGGAATCAATGTATTTAAGTTTCTATGCTTACACAATCATTATAAATGAATAATTGAAATAGTAAACTTTATAACACTGATAGATTTGGTATTATAAAGTTTGTGATTGTCATTCGGTATTATTATAGGATATTAAAAAATAATATACTTACAAACATTGGTTTCTGTAGTAAGAGATAATATAATATTATCCACAAAATCATCTTCACTCTTCTGCTCCATTTAAAATTAGTTCATTAAACAATTATAGAAGATAGCAATTTGATTACCAACTCTGTAAACAATAATAGGAGCAAAAATATCAACTCATTAGATCTAATAACTTGTATCTCAATGCTGATGTGTCCTAACCCTAATTCTAAAACCTCGTATCTTGAATTCGTATTTCAGCATTTATTTAAATATAAAATTATCATATTTAAGTAAATGTTATTTCTAGTAATAGCTAATGTATCTCTTTATGTTTGAAAATATCATATTCAATATTTAAGTTGATAAACAACAACTACAAAAACTTTTACTTTAAGACACCCTACCGAAATCAGCTGTTTTGTAACATTGCTCTTGTACAAGATATGAGGTATTAGAATTCAATTTTGTGAAGTGCAAGATACGAGGCAACGAATTATGCTGTTTTTAAAATTTTTACAAGGTATTAGAATTGATAGAACTCGTTCTGTTCCATAAGATAAACATTGCTAACTCAAAACTTCAAAATTATAAGATACGAGGTAATTAGAATGAAGCCCTCGCATGGCAATTCATACTTTAAATTGTCTTGTCAAGGAACTCAAATTGTTTATCATGTAATTTAAAAAAATTGTGTTAAAACGTAAAATAACATGTCTTAAATGAAAAGTCGCTCAAACTCAAGGAGTCATTGAACAGAAAATTTCGTATTTAGATAGTAAAAATAGATTTAAAATATATAATACGAGTCAGATGTATTGAAAGCAACTTGATTTTCCTCTATAAAAACAATGTTACAGGTTTCTACTACGTTAAAACTTGTAAGCCCTTATTTTTTGTCCTATAATTATATCTGATGCCTCACATTAAAGATACAATTTATACTATTCCATACTGTTTCGGGTGTTATACTCTATTCTCCCTTCTAAAAATACTGTTAAAAATTCTTAATGTTATCTCAAAATACGTGTATTTTGAATGCATCTTTATTTTTACCCGTCTAGGCTAATCCTTCAAGCCGAGGTCTCGGTGTGCCTTGAGACAAGATATATTGAGAGCTCGACCACCTGGGGATTCTCCTACCTCACTCCTCTCTCGTTTGATATACCCAAGTGCACTTTCGTAGATAGCAAAACACACTGTTCAAATTACTTAATAGCTTTTATTTATTACGTAATTAAAGGATTAGTTTTGTCCTTTCGGTAGAAAAAATCCAAATCTAAATATTTGCTGGATAATAAACTGGTAAAATTATAAAACACAGCTTCTGAAACATAGCATTTTGGGTTTAAAACTACTTTTTCATCTTATTACAGCAAGAAGTTTTAAATGTGACACTGAAAATTCCACTGTGTATAACTTAGATTCATTTTTTTTGTCAAGGGTGATTTGTACACAACTTAGACACTTTTTCTTATAAAAACTTAGTTATTTGAAATGGAATGGTGGTTTCAAAAAGTTATCTTGAAATTTAGTTTGATAACAGTTCAATAACTTTTATCAGGTTCAATGCAGTGTAAAAATTCGACATTACATCTTTAGTCGCTAAGTAGTCAAAATTGTAAATTTTGATAACCACTACAATTTTAGCCGGTTCAAAATGGAATTGATCTTGTCAAAACAAAACTGTTTTTACTTTATATGTTAACTAATTTATGCTAGAACCAACTATGGTGCTATCACAAAAATGAACTTATATAAAATACTATATTCTGTTTATTTACTACTAGATGTGTTCCGCAGCTTTGCATGCGATTCCCTGAATTATCACAAGTGAAAAGCCTTTTAAAAATGGTATCCCAAACTTTTCAGAGTTAAATTATGATCGTTATAACTATGCCTCTATCCAATTTGGTATAATTATATATTTAAAGTGTAAATAAATTGTGTTGGAGCATTAAAATTAAACATTGGAACAGTGTTTCTAGGCACCAATACGATATACAGTTTCTTTAATAAATACTAGAGCGTTTTCTGAATGTAGTCTTTTTGATATAAGTACGAGTACTATGGTACCTATATATCTCCTCTAACGAGGGTGATCTGACGGGAAACTATGTGTTCTAGGGGCCTGATCTTCCCTCTATGTCAGTTTTCTGACCTTCAAGAAGAGAGTCTGTAAACTGCTCCTGTATCGAGTTAGTGATGTCACCTGATTGTCCATTTCCATCATGTGATCAATGACAATACTTGATCAATGTCAAATGATACAATGATACAATGTCAAAAGTATCCTTTACTTTTGACCAATGAGTACATGTATGTATAGTAATATTAAAAAAATATTATTATAATTAAAACAATATTATTTTATTTATTAATAATAATTATAGGCGTATAATTCTTTAGATTTATATACACTTCTACTGGGCTCATTACAATGTGTGTTTCGATGATCCTGTTACCATAGTATATTCACCAGATGTATTGTTGCTATATTGTATTGTTATTGGTTAAATCCATTTGTTATTGCTCTGTCCCTAGCTGTACTTTTGTTATGTTCCAGTTCAACTGCATATTATCTCATGTATTGCCGACGAACATCATAGCTTGTTTGTTTTTTTCCTTGTAGGTAGCTAGTTAGTACAGTTTTGTTGCAAAACGAGTGCACAAATGCTAGTTAGACTGATAACACGTCACTGCCATTTCCACCGTTATTAATTTTGACTCAGCAGACAGTGACAGCAGCATTGTTTGCTTTTGCATATTTCCTTTTCTGTCACTGCCATCTAACATATACATGCTGTATCCTGGTTTAAATGGTTCATTTAACCGTATTTGTTAAATAAATGTATAATTAGTTGAAAGAATAACAGGATTTTGGACATTTTCCATTGTTATTTGTTACAATCAAACAAACCTCCTCTAACAAATTCACACACACCATGACACTAAGGTCTAGGACCAAAACATGGTACCAAAAGCGGCTTGCCTTGACCCCTTCCCCCTCATGGCCATCGCCTTCCCCCCATTGTTTCAGATGTCCTTACATTGTGCCGAAGAAAGAGCCGGCATTCATTTTCTTGTTAGTATCCCACTTTAGCCTGTACTAGTGTAATATGTGATTGTGATTCTCGTACTCGTGACTTGTGCTCGGGACTTGCATTCTGTGCAGTGACAACACCTGGACTGGACTATAAGCTAGCTTCTGGTAGTTTGAACCCTTTCCTGTTTTTATTTTCTTCCCTTTCTTCTTTGTTTTTGTATATTTTAATACCTCCCCCCACCTGACGAAGAGGATAGATTTAAATACTCCAAACGTTGCGTTATACCTTTTTGTAACATAAAAGATAGCAAATTGTGCGAAATATCTGTATCATTTGAAACTTTCCATCGGTTTAAACAGAGTATAATAACTTACTATCGAAGCATTACCGGACGTAGCATTGAAGGCGGTTTCCATATTTAATATGGTGTCGGACATTGTATATAATAAATTCATATTGCACTTCAATTTTTTTTTTCTTTTTATTAAACCATGTTTATGAAAACTGTCAAAATACCTGAACCTCTGATTGTTTTAGTTACAAATAACATAAATCCATTGTCCGGGGAATTATTTTAGTTATTTATAAGGTTTCTCACAAGGACTTTTCCACCTAACTTTTATTGATACCGTTCAAATATTTAGTAACTCTTCTCTTACTCCACAGAGGGCAGTCCGAGCGCTAACTTTTTCCATTATTCAATGAATAGTATTGTACGAGTTCCCTCGTGTTAAACTAATACAATAAATATTAAGCAGTTCTCATATTATAATAAAGAATAATATCCAAACTTAAACATTTAGAATTCTTTTGGAAGAAATCCATACTTACTCCGCTAGATGGGCTACCCTAGCGGCCTATTCTGGCCAATGACGCAGTGTAACGGGTACAACGGTTATCGCAAGATAGCCAGATCAAACGACGTCAAGCGTGGCTGCTGCTTGATGGGTGACCACTGAGCGATCCTGTCATTGCAAACAGCCCACCTGCACGGCCGTTGGTGATGGTTCAAACGTTACCTGTTAGCCCTTGTTTCCCATAAGTGTTGCAGAGGGCAAAGCCCTAACTTCACCTTGTAAAATAAGGCATCTTTACTTTATTTATTCTGATTTATATCGTTTCGTCTTTGAAAATATACATACACACATACAAATGTGATTGCTTTCCGGTGCTTGTTCACTAAATGTTAAGCTACCCTATGGTCTTGGGTTTAATAATAATAAAGATAACGAGTCGTATAGGAATCGTATCCTCCATTACTACTAGCGCTCAATACGTTCGCTTGTTATCTCAGATTTTAATCTCAGTGTGTAGCCTTTGAGCCGTGATAGCGCCCGGCCCTCTGTTGTTTTCTGTTAGCTACCGTAAACATACCAAGCCGCAATGCACAGGAAGCGAATTTCGAGTGCCTAACGTGCTCATAGTCTCAGTGTATATTATTATGTTAGAATTTATAAAAATGTTTCAAGTATTGTAATAAACATATACTATTCATATTTCATTACAAGCCCACAAAACCTCATTTTCAGTGCTAGAATACATTTCTACCGTGTATAAAATCGAGAACTGGAATTGTTTTTCTTTATAACTAAAAAGAAAAACCATCCTCAACCGTGGATGGTAATTTTCATTTCAATACAAACTATATATTCATGATAAACTTTACTTTTAAGAAAACAACATTGATACAATTTAATATTTCCCCACATAAGTAATTATTTTCAGTAGGAAATGTCCAGTTGTTGCACAAGGCAAGGAGCGGGAGACGTAACATTAAATACCTTTTCCGCTCTCTTCTACCATTTGCATTAAATTTAGCCTAACCTTTATATGCATATTTGATAATAGAAGGTATTTACAGTTTTCCAGACGTACTATATCCTTACAAGTTGTTACTTTTCTGTGTAATAGAAAAAGAAAAATATTTCCAATGCATGGAGTATTGTTTTTCCATACAGATTCCATTAGTAATTAATTTATATACGAGTAGTACATTTTCCTTTACTAATTTTAGTAACTTGTTAATCACTGTACACTTTTTACCGATTTTTACCAATTAAAACCTCCAGTGCTCTTACCTGGACAAACTATGTCCGCAGCAATAAGTACAAGAAGGATTGAAATAAAAAGTGTTATTAATTTCAGAAACTTTTCGCTAATACGAAAGTTTACGGCTTTCTCGTCTTTTTAAAATCCCAATTAGATTTGATATTGAAATTTGGAGGAGCATGGTAGTTATTATCTTTAAACGTAATTCTTCTTCATGATATCACTTTAGGTGCAACCATCACTAAAAATAAGGAAACAGATGATTACTTTTTAGTTTAAACTGCGTAAGATTCTTTCATGAGAGATTTCACATCTATACCATTTTTTATTATACCGGGGGATACAAGTGTATGGTAATGCCAGGCGTACGCCTTTCATTCTATAATACGTTTTTAATTATTACCAAAATACTTTCTTAATACAATATAATGTATAAAATTTACCATACTGTACATATTAAATTTTAAATTAAGGTTCCTTAGTAAATTACTATATAAGAGAAAGGTTATTTAGAAAATTATAATTACATGAGGTCAATTTAGAACTCGAGAATAAAGTGAATAATTAATGAAGTTTAATTTTAATTTTAACCAATCAATTAATGACATGAGAACACTCAATATGCTTATGATGAATAATCAACATGCGCTAATTAGAATTATAACGAGCAAACAGTGCACTGGACCAAATACATCCAATGTTTGAAAATATATGTATTTGCATGCAATTTCTGTACTTATCAGGGGAGTATGATCACTCATCTAAACAAACGTATTTCTTATGCCATAAAATTATTTGTACTCTGTTGGATTTCCAACTGCAAATTTTCAGAAACTGTTCATATAATTAAAAAGCTGTAATCTTATCATGCATATAATTTTGTTTCAAATTCTGATTACGTCCAGGTAACATGATATCTTCGTTATACTAAAACTACATGTCTTTATGTATGTTCATTCGGGAGAAAATGAACTTTCTCTTTAAGATTCTCTTTAATTTTCCATAACATTGAAATCAATCCCTTTGCATAAAAGCTAATTAACTTTCAAACTTTATAAAACTTTTCATTTTTATCCTATAAAATATGTTTTATATACAAAACACCTTTATGACCTTATTATTACATTTTTACTATGCTTCAATCACAATAACGATTATTTTTTATTTTGAAAACATATTGACCATACAAATGTTCTTATTACCATTTATTCAATCCTGGAACTATTTACTTAAATCTTAGATGAATAACTCACTATTTATTTTTAATTTCATAATTAACGGTCTTTACAGTTTCTTTATTAATAACATTTCCAAATTAATAATTATTTAATAATTGCATATGAAAGTATAATAGATCATTTTCATTACTATCTAGGCTGTGGTCGAAGGATTTAGGCCCCTTGAAGTAGCCCTATTTTGAGAGTTTCACTAAGGATCTGTCTACGGTTTCGCTAAATAATGTAGCACAGTACACACCTGTCCGAATTTACAGTTTGAGTGAGAATACATTTTCATTTAGGTATTGGTAGTAGTTTTAAATTTGTAAAATTTACGTTTTTTACAAATTACAAAATTAAAATGAAACCATTCAATGTAGTTTATTTTATAATAATCATGATTTAATTTGTGTAGACCTACAGATTCTTTACCATAATATTTTGAAATATTAGTGGTATCAAATGAATGTAATCAACAACAAATGGATGCCGATTGTGTTTGTAGCAGCAACCCAGAAAATTCAGATTTATCGTTTGAGCCGTGGTATGAGGTAAAACTATCAGTTGTCATATGATTATTTTGCTTTGATTTGCATTTTTGAGGTAAAACAAAGAGACTGATTTTTATGTGGATATTTGTAAAAAAACCGAACTTTAAGATTGAAGCAATGAAGAGACAGACCTATATCCAAAGTCGACATACTATCGCGTATGTGTTTTATCCAGGATGTATGCACAATTGGGTGGTCTAGGGTTCTGTTGTATGAGCGGTACATATGCATAAACGTATAGACCAATTCATGCTTTTTCTTTCGCTTATTCGATGTCGGTATGTATTTCATATATTATTATTTACATTGTAAGATATAACAGAGACGTTTACTTTGGAGTCGATACTTCGTAGAAAAAAGTCAAGAATGCTTCAACTTAATTTTTTTATTTTATAAGAGAAAACTAATACCATTTTTTTTTACTCGTAAGCCTAATTTCTTCAAAGTTAAACCAAATTGGTTCATGACAAAGATATATATTTTATATTCTACACGGTTATATTAAAGTAATTAATTCGTTAGGCCACTATATATACCTAATATTATTAATAGTAGTAAGTCATAATCTTGTATTAATTTTATCTCACCGCGAATACGGTATTACTAATTTGCGTACGTAAGATGAGATTACAATTTGCATGTATTAAAGGTATTGCCTGTTTGACTTACTTGTATTATAAACATTTACTAATTGACCTGTCACTACACATTGTTAATTTGCTCATTTCGAAACTGTCTCCTAATCTGCCCAAAGCCTAGAGGATGACGTAAAACACGGAACCCATATTGTGAAACAAAACACGCCTTTGCTTTTACAGCACCTTGTGTAGGTAATGCAGTGAAGTAGGAGCTACTATTATTTTACTTCCACTTGCAATTACTTTAACGTTACGTGACATACTGCTTAATCATATTTACAGTTCTGAGAAATGAATATGAAATAAAACATTACCAGCAAATAAATATGAATATGATTTTAGTACATTTATAGCTCCTAACACCGAATATTACACATATCAAACACACCTTTCGCCAAAGTTTTTAAATTACTATGAAATTTCGTCTGTAAGTAATAGATAATAGGTGTGAATCTATAGAACTATTAATTAAATTTACTTAAACTGAGAAGTTATATTTTTGTCATAGAATCTTCTTCAAAAGATAAGCTTTCAGAAAATATTACAACGCTTTATTTTTCCATCATATAAGTATAATTATGTGAAATTTAATAGATTAAACATGATATGAACAAAATTTCGTTAGCAAAAACAACTGACTTTAGATCCCTAAATATTGATAATACGAATTAATAATTCAGACATAGTTTTTTATTAAATAGAGCTACATAGCAGTTTAGAGTTTCATTTCAATTTATTTTCAAAATGTCCTCAGTTTTCTCTTCTGCAGGCTTTGGCTCGCATTGCTCCAACAATCACGCTATGCCTTAGCGGTTCTCTGCTGCATCCTGGATCCTATTCCAAACTTTCTCTTCATTACATTCAGGTTTTGCGTACATCTCAGACTTAAGGAATCTTGCAGGTCAAGTTACAGGACCTTCTCTGCCTATCCAAATATATAGTATATATGGATAGTTATTATTTAGCCAATTCCGGACGTCAATAGTAAAGTGGGCCATCTTTTTTATAAACATTATCTTGGTGGTTTATAGGATCGAACACACCCAACATTTGAGGCCGATTTTTTTGCAAAAGTTTAAGTTACTTAACTCTAGTAAAACTTCCCTTAAAAATATGAGCTCCAAAAACAATCGCCAATCGCACCTGCCCAATTAATACTAATTATTTTCTGAAACGACTTCTCTCTTGCATCTATTGCATTATCTGTAGCCTATCCCACAAGTGCTTGTTGTGAACGTAAAATAATCGCCTTCTAAAATGAGCTTTGCCTGTTTGTGCGATTTTTTCGAAAAACTTGTATTATGCAATGTAAATATTTGATCAATAGTGACAAAAATCTTGTCCAAGGCATAATCATTAGGTTTAAGGCCGTGCACTATGTAAAATTATATGGGCAGAATTTATTCTTGTGTAAAATTGTAATTTTACTCACACCGATGTCACCTGCGAGATCCCTGCTACTAATCTCCGGGTCTTGTCTAACTCTGTGCAATATTTTTTCTTCCATGTTCATCTCACTCCGCTACTTGAGCACAGATCCACGTTCTACCACACGCAGATTCAGCCTTGTATATACTTTCAGAATTTTAAATATCTCGTCCCCTCATAGAATATGTAAACCCCTCTGGGAGCCCAGACTGGCAGTCTGTATGATGATAATATTTTCTTGAAATACTCCTATATTATACATGCATTCCGTCTAATCTCTTTGGGGGATGTTATTCTCTAGAAGTTTTGTTGCATCCAAGAGCTCTAAGCTTCATAATATTTTAACTTTCTCTGTTTTGGAGTTCTTCCGGTCTTAGTTAATTTTTTACGTCTATAAGTTGTCATGTCCTCTATAAAAGTCATATTCTGTGGTTGGAAAATCATGCCCGCTAAATTATTTTAAGTTCTGAAAATTTCTAGTGTTGTGTATAGTAACATTTATGATTTAAATATATAAAAAGCAATGTCTATATAATTTTTATACATTATTATTCGGTACTGAGGCTATGATTCCTTTTTAAAAATTGCCCTTTTTCAACAACATTTATAGTGACCATTCAGAATTCGTTTTAAGAAAGCCGTAATGATAATATACTATTTAAAGGTTTGTAACATTGTAAATGTCTATATTATACATTTACCTAATACATGACTTATAAATAATATAATAATAATTAATAATATTATATAATATATATATATATATATATATATATATATACTATATAATTGTGTGTATTACTAGAAATTGAATTTAAATAATCATTCAAGATGCAGTAGTCTGTTAGTATTCAAAGAGTGTGGTACAATAGAACAAAGTGTCGTCATGAGATGACGGAGACAGAGACAAACAGCTTCAATCTCTCGACAACCGGAGATAAAGGTTAAATATACAACCTGTCTTGTCTCCCTCCACGCTTGCAACACTTCCATCAACCTGTCACTCTACAGCTTTTACAAGTTAGGGTTAAGTTACAATGACAAGTTTTGTAGACCAATAACAAGTACCAAATTTGAAATCTTGTCTATTATGTTTATACTATTTTGTAACGAAAGACGAGGAAGGCTTGGTAAGAATAAATTGCATTGGTATTATTACTAATTGCTTCTTAGAAATTGTAAATGATTTATTACTATGTTCATTTATTTCGTTCCAAATTGAATTAATAAGTAATTTACCATAGACTTGCTAGAAATTACGTTAAATTAAATTTTGTATAAAAGTATATTTAATAAAGTTTTAATACGACTGCAGATGGTCTTTCAATACAAATGCTATGTTTAAAATCTGTTGCATTCCAAGGTTAAAGTGTTACAGAAATTTAAGTATTACAATTTAACTGATCAGTCTATGTAAATATAAGTGTATTGATATTTACATGCTAGGTTTTCCATGATTAATATTGTCCATAATTCCGTTAATCGAGATTTTACCAATAATCGGTATACCAATCACTTCAACATAAAAGTCTAAGACCGTTTAGAAAACGTTTATTGTAAATACAACCATATAATAAACAATGTCAAAATTATGAAGTGGCCTTTTCGAATGGAAGTGATCAAAACTTTATATGCTTTGACTGGAACAACGAGAAATATCTCTCGTAATTGAAAACTCGAATACTGCATTCAGATTACTTAATCTATTTGGCCTTTCGGTGGAACGCAATTACATTCGTTCGTTATATGAGTAAAAGTACAATAAATGGAGGTTTATAAAAGCTATTGTACGATCTAAAATTAACGAAATCCAAAAGTATTACTAAAATTACAGAGAAATCTTAATTGTAAAAGAAGCACACACAGAGAGTATAAGGTGTTATTTTATCTATTGGAAAATTATTAAAACAATATTATTCTCTTGCATAGTAAGAAATTAATAACATTTAAAAATATAATTATTAATTATTAACTAATGACTTTTCAGTCCGTATTATCTGTAGTTAGTGGGTATTGCAGACATATTTGGGCCTGTACTTTTTACTTTAGTTCACGTTTAATTACTATTAAAGGTGTGCTTTAGTCAGCATGGAGTTGACACACGAGAGGGTTTTTGTGATTCCTGACTTGTGTATGTCACAACGCTTTGATATTATTTCTTTATTTTAACCTAGATTTGAGTAAGAAGTGAGTGTTGCTAGCTTAATCATTGACCTAAGGAAGAGATAAGATTGCAGATCTCAAAAATTGTTGTTACATATAACTCCTGAATGATGGAAAATGTTCCATAAAACCTGTTGCCATCATGCTACCTATATTTTTCAGTGATGTAAGTAGTTATAAAATGTAGCTTCTGGGACAGGACCTTTGACCCCTGTTATCTCTCTGCGGGGGGTCCTTATCAGTGATAACCTTTGACATTTCCGCATATTTTAAGATAAGCACGTGCCAGATAACCTTGACCCCAATTAAAAAGCAATTGACCTCAATTAAATAACAATTAGATAAGCCCGCGAGGTCGCTACTATTGTTTACGTTTCGTTATCGGCACGCGCCGGTTCGTATCGCGAATTCTTCACCTCTAGGTCATGGACCTGATATCACTGTCAGGCGTCCTGCCAACCAGTCCATCAGACCGATAAGGTTTTTGTCTCTTTAAAACTATGTGATGAATAATATAATGCAACGTTATCCAAAAAAAAAAAAAAACAATTCTTCTAACTATAGTACGATTGACTCGAGAGTGTTTCGAGTTATATTTTTCTGCTTAATATGCATTTTGTAAGAATATAAATGGATTGACTCGCTATTGATTTATTATTATTATTATGTGTGTTAATCATGTCGGTAACAAATGCCATATGTAATCTTCCTTTATGTTTTGAGTGTTGTGTACAGTCAACAAAATTTCTCTTCACAACACTGGGGTAATGGAAGTACACTTGTAGCTCACGCAATATCAAACAGAACAAGGATAGATTTACATTACTCACCTAAATCTCCCCATCAAGCGTTGTTCACTTTGAACTATTTCAATGTTAGTAGCCAAGAGACAACTAGTGGATCTGATGGAGAAGAATCGTTGTCATTTTTTAATGAAGAGACTATGAATGATGCCCCGTCAGAACAAGGTGATGAAACGTTTTCTTTTGACGAAAACGACTCTACATTTAATGAAGACAACTATAGTGATGACACGACCACACTTGAAATTTTAAATGAAACAAATGACTGTTGTCTGCAAGCTGATGATTGCGCATATGTTAAAGAATCTTTACAAAAAGACATTGAGGAATACATCGATAGAATAGGACAGTTAAATAATGAAATCTCAAGATTGAATACAACAATTCGTGTCCTAGAATATGATGCTGAATTAAGAAACAAGGAATTGTACGAAGTGAAGTCACCCAAATATAGAAGTCGAAGATGTTACTGTCGGAGAAGAAAAGGAATTTTAAGACGTGGTGTCTAAGTCTTAATAAAGTTAGAAGAGCAGAAATAATCAACAGTTCAGAAGATTTACTAGAAAAAACAATTTTATGTATATATGTTTAATATAAATATAACTTTTTACTGAGGTATTAATTTTATTTGTGTTAACGTCCCAATAAAGACAGAACATGATTGGTATAATATTCATTATACTAAGCTTTGATATCAATTGACCTGACCTCTGATAAATGTTTTATCTAACAACCAATTTAATTTTAAATGAAGCACTATTTGTCCTCTATTTACCCTTGTTTACTACATTTTGTCGACACGTGGTCACCTTAAACCTTTAGAATGTTTAAAACTGCAACTTTCTATCAACACGTGTTCGCCTTTAACCTCAAACGTCAGTTCTGGATGGGTATATAGCGTTCTCTTCCTCAGAGAGTTGATCAAGTTCAATTTTCGACTTCTACTCGTCCGCTTCTCACTTAGCAAGTAAGTAGTAATCTTTCACTTTATAGTCAGTGTGATAGAAAATGGAAACCTTGCGGTGTTAACACAAGTTTTCTATTACACTTTAAAGAATTACAAGTCTGTAAATAATATATACTTAGTGCTGTTGAGCAGAGAACGGAAACCTTGCGGTGTTAACGTAAGTTCTCTGTTTAACAGTTGTTTTATGTTAAAAAATATTAATAAAAATTCACTTTATAGTCAGTGTGATAGAAAATGGAAACCTTGCGGTGTTAACACAAGTTTTCTATTACACTTTAAAGAATTACAAGTCTGTAAATAATATATACTTAGTGCTGTTGAGCAGAGAACGGAAACCTTGCGGTGTTAACGTAAGTTCTCTGTTTAACAGTTGTTTTATTTTAAATATTGAAAAAAAAAAACGTTAAAGATGTAAAATAACAATTGTTTACAATCTTACGCTTTTTAAAAGTATAAAAGATTAAAAATCAACTTTACTTAGAATAATATTTAGTGTAACACTTATTTGTTATTAATTATTTCTTTTTTTTTTTTTTATTAGAGAAAAATGGATTCCGACAAATGGTGAAGCAGTCTATTGACGTCAGAGAACCACGTGATTTTACAGCTCATCACTAGAAGAAGAAGAAGAAGAAGATGGAGTTCATAATAGATTTTCAAGGGTTTAAAAATAGTAACAATGAATTTATAGTAAAAGAACTTGCTCTTATTTCAACTGATGCACAAATATAATGAGCTCCATTTATTTCAGCCACCGTGTAATTTTCATGAACTCGCACCACAAATACAAAAACAGGTGCTGTGGTTGGAGAGACAATACCATGGACTGTATTGGGGATCTGGTTTTACAGAGTATAATTCAATGAAAGATATATATTTTCAAATGTTAAAATAAACGGAAATGTGTATGTGAAGGGAAACGAAAAACAAAAGTTTATAACTAGTTTACTGTCAGATTTTTGTGTTAATGTTATTAATATAGAAGATCTCGGTTGTCCCAATTTGTCTATTTTGAGATCTCAATTTGTACAACCGAGTTCGATGAAAGAATGTAGTTTTAATCACAGTCCACACAATTGTGCTTATATTAATGTACATGTATTGTTGCAATGGTTCAATGCACAAAAGCTTGTGGAGAAACAAATGGAAAATGTCAATTTAGCCTTTAAGGAGTGTTTTCAAAAAGGATACAAACATATGTCGGCTGGTATGGTCAAGTTTATCCCAAAACATTTCATTGTAAATCATTCTGAGGATGTGGAAAATATATATGATAAAACTACCCAGCAATTTGAAATGTGATTATAGACATTGTCTTAAGCATGACATGTAAAGAACACTACCCGCATAACGTTAAGAAAAGACATTGTACGTACTGTTTAAATAAAGTTATGACATCATTATCTGTTCAAAGTTCATAGATAACAAATGTATTTTTAATAATTGTTCTTTTGTAATAGTCTTTAGTACGTGCGCTGTTCTAACAACAACAACAATGTCAGTAGATACCGTTAATGGGTGTTGTAACATTTTCAACTGTACTAAAAAAGGACTTAACAAACTCTGGATTTTATCGGACAAAGTATTTTGAGAATGTTATTTGCTGCGGATGCGGATGGCAGTCAGACAGCACCAGACTAACTATTAGACATTTAAATTTCGTTCATAAAATCAACAATCCAGATTGTGACCTGAGTAAATTTATAAAGGAGGATTATAACAACTATTGCAAGTACAAAAGGTCTGTTGCTGAAACTGAGAAGGTTATGAAAGAGACTTTTATGATGTGGCCTAAATCATATCCTGCAATAGAAGAAATGGTGAGCACCGGGTTTTACTACATTGGAACTGGTGATTCGACTACCTGCGTTAGCTGCGGTGTTACTTTGGATCAGTGGAGTCCAGAAGACAATCCGCAAGAAGAACACAAGAGAGCATCACCTTTCTGTGAACTTGTCAAATAAAATACTATATCATGATATATTGTTGTTTTTATTTTTCACTACCAGAGTATAACTCATGATGAATACATTAGCTGTTAGAGCTGGTATTGCAAGAGAATTGCATAAACAAGCACGTAGGAATTTTCATACTCGTCATGTTGAACTTAAGGGTATTAATGATCTATATCAAGCAGATTTAGTGGAAATGATTCCATTTCAAAAAGAAAAATAAGGGTTTTAAATATATAATGACAATTATTAATTGTTTCAGTAAATTTGCAATTGCTATACCGTTGAAGTCTAAAAGTGGGCTTGAAATTGAGAAAGTTCTAAAACCAATATTATTAAAATATCCTATGAAACATTTTCAGACTGACCAGGGAACTGAATGGTTCAATTCTAGAGTTAAATCGTTACTAAATAAGTACAATATAAATCATTATCATACATTCTCAGATAAAAAAGCGGTAATCGTTGAAAGGTTTAAACCGCACACTGAAAAGTAAAAATGTGGGGGGAGAGCGTTTAGTGAACAAGGTAGTTTACCGCTGGCTCGGTTTATTACCAAAGCTTGTAAAACGTATATAACAATACTGTTTCACAGAACTATAGGAGTCAAACCTGTTGATGTAACAAATCTAAATGAGAGAGATATTTTATTAAGGATTGTTAAAACCCGTAAAACTCCTCAGTTAAAACAAAGATTCAAAGTTGGTGATCCAGTTTAGAGTAAGCAAAAAATCTAAAGTGTTTACTAAAGGTTATTTTCCTCAATGGAGCAATGAAATATATACTGTATATAAAGTACAGTTAACGAAACCTATTACATATATATTAAGAGATGATAAAGGAAATGTCATTAAAGGAGGATTCTATCAAGAGGAACTAAGCAAAACCAATTACAAAGACACGTATTTAGTAGAAAAGATTGTTAGGAAAAAAGGTGATAAAGTTTTAGTGCGTTGGTTAGGATTTGATAAATCACATGACAGTTGGATTGATAAAGTAGATCTTCTATAATGAAGTTTGAAAAACAAAAAAAATAATTTTTCTGTTATAAATTTAGATATGATAATAAAGGAGAAGAATTCAGAATACAAAAAACATCATGGTAAATTATTACCTAATTCTATAAGATGTATAATTTGCGGTCCTTCCAACTGCGGAAAAACGAACTTAATGTTAAATTTATTATTTTCTCCGCAAGGTCTGTTTTTTGAGAATATTTATATATTCTCGAAATCATTGTATCAATCAAAGTATGAGTTTTTGGAATGCGTGTTAAAAAAACTTCCTGAGATTGGATACTTTTCGTTTTCAGACAACGATGAAGTCCCACACCCAAGTGAAGTGAAACCGAATTCCATAATGATTTTTGATGATGTAGCTTGTGGTAAACAAACTAATATAAAAAATTACTTCTCCATGGGAAGACATAATGATGTTGACACGTTTTATATTTGTCAAACGTACAGTTACATTCCAAAACAGTTGGTACGTGATAATGCTAATTTTATAGTTGTTTTCAAACAAGATGATCGTAACTTGCAACATATCTACCATGATCATGTAAACCCTGACATGAGTTTCGATACATTTAAAACTATTTGCTTTAGGGTATGGGATCAAGGAAACAATAAATTTTATTGTTATCGATAGAGAAAGTCAAGTTAATAAAGGACGTTATCGATCAGGATTTGATAACGTTTGTAACACTATAAAGGGAGAGGTTACAAATCGTTTTGCATTTCATTTACTCCTTCAGTCGATGTTTGACGATCAAGGAGTAAAGATGGAGAGTAAAGCAGCAGAGGACGATCAATGCGAACCAATTGAGAATGAAAAAATTAACAAAACAAAAGAAGATATTATCAAAGAAATTACAGAACTCCGGAAAAATATAAAACGAAAACATAGAACACTTAAACGTGACCTTATAGAAACTGAAGATATGTGGAAAAAAAAACAAATTAAAACCAATATCAGAACCGTTACAAAAACTAGTTGAGGAGGGTGAACAGCTTCAACAAACAACAACAACAACAACAACAACAAGAAGTTAAGAAAGAACTTAAGAGGAAAAGTTTAGAAGACCATGAAGAAACACCTGCGAAACGTTTACTTACCTCAACATCCTCAAGGAGTTAAGAGAAAGCCTCGCCTAAATCTTCCAACTCAACCTGATTATGAGAGTGATTATGAATATGATGATGGTAATAGTGAAGAGCTTCCTTCTGCAAAAAAAACGATTAGCAAGTCATGATTCTTATATGGAAACTGAATTAACAAATGATAATAACGATATTGAAATGAATACACCACCGCCGCCAAAGCAATTTGACGAGGAAATGGTATACGAGTCAACAACTGGACAGGAATTATTAAAAACACCCCAAGGAAAAAAAACTTGCAAAGGAATTTGTAGAACGTGAGTTTAAGGGGAAAATTGCTAGAGATTATTTTCTAAAACTTATACAAGGAGGTAAAACTCTAGACCATAATTATGGTATTCGAATCGATGGTGATTCTTGGATGATAGGAGACAAACGAATAGATATTCATGTTGATGATATTTTAATAGATGGAAAAAGATATAAAGGTACACCCGGTCTTTATGAATTAATAGTTATGAACATTCCAAACGATTATATTTATACTGAAGAGGATTTAAATGCATATGCTGACATTTTGAGAGAAAAACTAACGTTTATAGAGTGAATTATTCAGCAACAGGAAAAATTAGATCTAACAGAGGAAGTAAATATAAAAAATATAATTGCTCCTCTGATTAATCGAGTACCAACACTTGAAGAGCATCACATGTCAACATATTCTGATTTGGTAAATAAAGAAGCTACCGGGAGCGGTATTAATTTAACAAACACCGCACCTAATTATGTCTATTTTGACGATCCAAATGAACTTGTAGATCGATTGAGGTTATTATTAGCATCTCAACAAGCAGGGAACACAGGTCATTCAAATGAAATCAACTCAATCATTGAAGAACTACTTGAATTAGAACCTGTATTGTCAAAAAAAAACGTTGTAGTGAAAAAATAAAATAAATATTGTTATCAAGTTGAATATTGTTCATTTTATTTCTATTCCTCACATGATATACATGTATCATGAGTGTTGATAAATTTGGTCACCATTCACGATCGACTAAGGTTCTTAGAGGTCCAAAAGGAGAAGGGTTCGAACTTACTACCGAAGGCAATTATGATATGCAAAATAAGAAACTGTGTAATGTCAGAGAACCTACCGAGAAGAACGATGTTGTAAATTTAAACTATATCAAAAACAATAGTCTGTTAAGGACCAAAGATGGGAGTTTGTTTAATGCAGAAAATCTAAAAATATCAAATGTTGGAAAACCTTCAAATTTACAAGATGTAGTTTAACGTGCAATATTTAAAAGATTCCATCGAAGACTGTTTAAGGATTGAAAATGGAAAGTTTGATGCGAAAAATAAAGTTATATGCAGTGCTAGTGAACCGGTTGAGGAGTATGACATTGTAAATTTAAAATACTTCAATAAACATGCTGTTAATGTGCAATATTTAAGAGATAACACATTAATACTTAATAAAACAACTAAAGAACTTGATGCAAAGAGTGCTAACCATATCAAATCTGTCTAAACCTAAGTTTCTGTACGATGCTGTGAACAAATTATATTTTCTAGAAAATATTGCCGACATAACCTACGCAATTTATTATCAAATTCACAAAAGGAGTAAGAAAAAGATGAACTAAATCCGAATGGATAAATAAAGTTATAAAATATAAAAACATAAATTGGCTTGATCTTTTTTTCAGTTAAAGTAGAGTCCCCAGTAAGTGAAGACGTCTCTTAGATGTATTTAAGTAATGGCTGTGCGAAACAACCGCCTCAGTCGTTATTGTGGCTCCGGACTGTTAAGTACAATTGGAAAAAACTGCAAGTGCTATTATAAATCGAGGAATTGACATTTTACCTTTTGAATTACATTTACCTGGAGGTTATCAGTACTGCGGTCCTGGTACAGATTTACAAAAGAGATTAAGTAGAAAACGATTCCAGGAATTAACGGTTTAGACGCAGCTTGTAAGGAACATGATATAGCGTACTTAAAATATCAAGATACTAATAACAGAGCATACGCTGACAGAATCTTAGCTGAAAAGGCTTGGAATAGATTTTAAAGCATCAGATTCAAGTGTAGGTGAAAAAGCTGCAGCGTGGGCAGTTACAAATATTATGAAAGCGAAATCTAAATTAAAGTGGTGGATCAATAAGTAAGAAGAAGAAGAAAGCAGTACAGAAGAGGAAACAGATGAAAACAAATAAAAATATAAAAAACAATAAGAAAACAAAGACAAACAAGAAACAAAACAAAGCAAATGAAAAAAACCTTAAAGGGAAAGGGGTTATATTTAAAACCGTATTCCGGATCAGGATTAAAAAAAAAAAAAAATATTCATCGAAAATAATAGATGAGCTTCCAAGTAAACCGCTATCACAGTTTGACATTTTTAAAATGTGCTAAGCTTCTAAAGTTACCAGACTTTAGAGGAGTATTTATGAGAGACCTGTTACCGCCTAAAATTAACGATAATGAATCTGCAGTTGTTAATTTAGATAGTATAAATGGAAAAGGTAACACATTGGGTATGTTATGTGAAACGTGGATATAACGTAGAATACTTTGACAGTTTTGGCAATTTAAGACCGCCGACCGAGTTAGAGGATTATTTTAACAGTGGACCCCATCACGTTACAATCAAATACAATTACTTTCCGAGGCAGAAGGAAAATACTTTTAACTGCGGTCATTTGTGTTTAGGACTTTTTGTTCGTGAAGAAATGATTTGTGTTACAGGAAGATCGTCTGATCTCAAGTGTACGTTGTTTCCTCCTTTAGATTTATCAAGATCTAATGACTGGGAAATGGGTTTTTTGGATTTAATGACTTACAATTCAATTCCCAATATTGAAGAAAATATCAATAACGTACTTTACATCGGCTCCAATACAATATCTCTTCCAACAGGATCTTATGAAATAGAAGACATTCATAAGTATATTAACAATAAATTGAAAGAAATAGATCCGACTACAACATTCAAGTTAAAAAGCAAACAACAATACACTTAAAAGTGAAATATGGTGTTCTAGAGAGAATAGACGTTTCGAAACCTCACAATTTAGGTTCGTTACTTGGGTTTATAGATAAAAGATATCAAGATATTGGATGCAAATAAATGGCATGTATCATCAAGTCAAGTGGCCATTAACAAAGTTGATATCATACGAATCACTTGTAATATTGTAGGAGGTTCATATAGAGACGGAATCGAAGGACACGTATTACATGAATTTTATCCAGTGGTTGGACCTGGATTTAAAATTGTTGAAAGACCTGAATCAGTACAATATCTTCCAATTTACAAACAAAATAATTTATCAGAATTTAACATAAAACTAGAAGATCAGAACGGAGATTTAATTAATTTCAGAGGTGAAAACATTAATTTACGCGTTCACATTAGAGAGAAAGCAGGAAAAATAACTATGGGCTTGGTGTTTAACTCAACCTCTGCATCTTCTAAAAAAAAAGTTAGTTAAAACCTTTCATACTACACCAAATGTCAGTATTCCTCGAACAGTGAAGCCGTTAACATTGAGGAACCGCATATTTCTTAACTCACTAGGAATATTTAAATCACCTTTATCATCATGAACGGGATACTGGATATTGGTGAAAATGTAAATTTTGATGATTCAGTAATTAATATTGAATGGCATTTCTCACAATCCATACTCTTCGAATTCATTAAAGAATAGTGATGAAATTAGAATTCCAGTTCACCAACAAGATGTATACACATTACCAAGTCGAAGTTTCCTTCTGATTGAGAGAAAAATTATAAAGGTTGCGGACAATTCTGATGATATAACTACGGAGTTGGTAAATAATGCTATGTCATTTTTGTTTGATGAAATACGATACGAACTGTGTGGTACAGAAATTGATAGAGTTAAAAATGTTGGTATTACGACTACAATGAAAAATATACTTACATCTCGCCCAAGTGATGTCAACTGGATGGAAAATGCTGGTTGGAAAATTACATCAGTAGAAAATTTAAGTGATAGAACTAACTTTTCTTTTTGTGTACCACTTAAATTGCTTCTTGGATTTGTAGAAGATTATAATCATATTTTATTAAATGTTAAACAGGAATTGGTACTTTTGAGAGCATCAAGTGATAAGAATGCCATCATTCAGAGTGGAGCTGCTTTACATGATTTTAAAATAAATTTGGCAAAAGTTATTTGGAAAGTACCTTACGTACAAGTTGAAGACAATATAAAATTATCTCTTTTAAAAGTTGTAGATAAAGATCAACCTATTTCTATTCCTTTTAGAAGATGGCAGTTAAACGAGTATCCATCTTTACCAGCCTCGCAGTTTCAAACATGGACAGTTTAAAACTAGTTCAGTTATGGAAAAGCCACGCTACGTCATACTAGGTTTTCAAACAAATCGTAAAGATAACGCTGCTAAAAATGCATCTCATTTTGATTTTTGTCATCTAGAAAATGTGAAACTTTACCTCAACAGCAAGTACTATCCATATGATAACTTGAACAGCAACAAATCATTAATGTATGACTTGTATACAAGATTTCAATCTTCTTATTATTCAGGATGTGATGATCAACCTTGTCTCGATAAAACAACATTTTTAGCTAAAACTCCTTTATTTGTTATTGACTGTTCTAAGCAAGTGGAAACGTTAAAATCAGGATCACTGGATATACGACTGGAAATTCAAACGTCTGCTGCAATACCTGCTAATACGGCAGCCTACTGTTTGATCATTCATGATGCTTTAATTCAATATTTACCATTGTCTGGTATTGTTAAAAAAAATTATGTAGATTTCTGTATTTATCAATAAAGGAACATGTTACTCTATTTCGATTTTTTCTTCTTTCCTTTTTTCTAATCACCTTGAAAGAAACATACAAGCGTATGTCATATATGAAAAGGTTGTGAATTAAAAACAAAGTTTTTGATTAAAAAGCTGTTTATTCTCACAATAACAAGCACAAAATGACAAGTCAAGAACTTACAAGCTATAATGACCATATGCTAGGGTGTTGATGTTGTTTGGACAAACATATCTCTTATCATCCTTATTACTTAAAGCTAACTTGTTAATTACTACAGTTTTTACATTGTGCTTCTTTGATTGAAAAGTTCTTACATCTCTTCTCATATTTTCATTTTTAAACAAACAATCTAAATAGTTTTGAAAAACTATAGTCTTATCCACGACAGCCTTTGAAATTCCTTTAGCTTTTTTCAATCTTAGATTATTGGATTCTTGTAAATAATCATCATTTGTTGTGCGGTAGGCATAAAGTTTAGGTCGTAAACCTACAAACTCTACAATTGGAATCCCTGTACATTCGTCTTTAAATTTGCCTAATGCTTTTTTTGTTAGATGCATCAAAACACTTATGATCAAAAGGATAGTTGGATAAGTCGAGGTGTTGCTTTAGAATAGGATTCTCAAAGTCTTCATACAAGTCCTCAGTAAATACTTCATACAAAAAAGAATCTGTATCAAGATATAAAATGTTGATTTGTTTGTTACCATAAAAAAGGTTTTACAATGTTGTAGTGAAAGTTATACATGTGAAGTTTGGACAACTCCAAGACAGTGAATCCTACATAAATTGGTTTGTTAAAACAAATCTTATCTTTGGATAGCTCAATAGCTGCAATATTTTCACCATATATTATTCTATTCTTAAAATTAGGCTTTGAAACTAACTTATCTACTCTTTTGCTATTAGTAACTAGTTCTAAATCAATTCTTTTCCTAATGTTTTCAATTGTTTTTCCAAACATTGCATTGTTTAGTAATTTGTAAAATTCTTTCTCAAAATCGTTTTTTGATTCTTTTCGTTTTTTTAGTATTAAAAATCTATGTAAGGTTTTAACCAACAACTCTGGGAAAACTTTAGAATTCTATGAATCTTTTTCAACACAAGACCGTTTTGAAAAGCTTGTTTTAAGTTTAAATAATGACAAACATATTTTTTTTTATCCGTTAATGTTGTTAACAGCTTGATCTGTTTTGATCCTGGAGGACGTTTGTTTTCAGGGAGAAAAGGTAAATCATTATGTTCCTCATGAAGATGTTGTGGATAAGATAGATCACACTCTAGAATGTAACCATTTTCTCCTTCATCAGGCTTTGTCATAACATCAAAATGTTTTATCGCTCCCTTTTTTAACCATCTAAAGTTTTCTTTCGGTATTGGTTGAGACATTGAAAAACCATACAAATTATTTGCATCAATGTAAGTAAGAAAACTGACATCTTTACCAGCATCAAAAGATGATCCTAAATAAACTATTGTTAGCTTTTGCATAGCGTTTAACACATTGGGTAATTCCTCCTCTTATTCCCCTTTTCGATAAACATATACATATCATAATCATGAATCAGCTCAAGTTCAACTTTAGTATACTTTAGCATAGCATCAAAGGTAAGACTAGGTAAGGTAAAATAATGTGCTGGATCTAATTCATAATTTATTTATACAAACTAATCTAAAGTTTTCAAATACATCACAGAGTAACAACACATCGGTTTTCAGATACAAATCGCTATAATCACCGAGGGTTTGACAGTTAAATGTATTCCATACTTTTTCAGCATGTTCATAGTCCGTGTCCGATATTTCGCTTAAACCCATACTATTATAAAATTGCGCTTTAGCAGGGAGTTGAGTTACATCAAGTTTCTCCCAACTAATCGGTAAACTCATATGGATACACTCCTTTTCTCGTTACAAGACACAAGTCTTCATCACGAAAAAACATTTTTTGTGTGAATAAATTGATCATTTTTCAAATTTTTAACCAAAGAACTTAGACTACTTGCCATGAACCTAAAGCTATCTATGAACCTTAATTTAATACCGCTATCTGTGTGTTTTACATAAGAAATGTATTTCTTCTTTGGTGTTAGGAACAACATCAACTTTATTTTGATCAAGTCCTAAATGTTTAATAATAAAATGGGTATCATAATTAGAACTACCGTGAATTATAACGGGAAGAGATTTTTGATCTTGTTCTTTTTAAATTACAAGAACCGCATAACACTGCTCTGAATTTACCAGTTAAGTGACAATGGTCTCTACAAGGAGCATTAAGAGCCTCACTAAATTCTGTGTTACAACATTCACAGTGGGTGGCTGACTTAAATCTATCACTTTCTTCCCTAGTAAGAGGTAACATGGGTACGTTTACATTTAACAAATCACCAATCAGATTTGCTATAGATTTAATGTACTCTACAAATTTTAAACCGGCATTAGGACCTCGATAGAGATAGGGCTCATTAGGCAAACTGTTTACAATTTCTAGTGGTAACATATTTTCGTTGATAGCAAAATATGCACAGAAGCTCATTGGTTCATGTATTTCTTTTACTGTTACATGTTGAGATTGTTTGTTACATTCTTCAGAGCTAGGTTTTTTTAGAATAGACTCAAAATCACAATAACATACTATAGGTACTTTATACTTAAAATGAAAGTTATTAAAAGATAAATAAGTAGGATCATCCTCATTATCTGTAAGATGAGGCATAACAACCTTTACGGGTTTGTTAGGAACACAGTCTTTTCTATGTTTTTTTAACAGTTTTTTAGCACGTAAGCCTTGAAAATGTTTTAAACAACTTTTACAAAAAGCTGCCTTTACTTTATGTTTTGTCATTTGTACACGTACTAATCTAGAAAAATTATTAATATAACAATAGTGGCTTACTCCTACATTGTTAGAAAATAACAACAAATCTATGTGATCTTTCTTCTCAGTTCTTAACCACTTTCAGAGGATACACCTCATTATTCTTGTTAAGTCCATATACGTTTATACTAACAGTCGGATTGTTTTTTTCAAATTTACCGACTTGATTTAGAGGTGTTGGAAACTGAATACCGTTAAAATTAAATTTTATGTTGTAAATCAAAGTATCTGTTGTTTACGCGCTCCCTGTGCACACCTTTAACATAATGACATAAAATTGCCCACTTAAAGCACTCGTTATCATGTAAGTTCATCGGATTGATTACTGCTTTTTTAAGCACTATTGCTGATGGCAAAGGTATGAAAGTACTACCTCTAAGCGGTTTGTACCTGCTGAATCGTACTAAAATCCCATCAATATGTAGAAGAGTCCACCCACTCCCTTTGCTTAACTGTTCACTCTCTTCTCTACAAATTTTTCTAAACATTCTTTGTACAACTCTGGAAATGGAAGTTTCTTCCAAAACCTTCTTGTTTCTGGTTTTGAATGCGCGAGGTGTTACCTCTTGGCTAAGAGGTTTTACATAAGTGCACTCAAGCACAATATTAAACTTAATAGCATCACTTTCGGCTATGACCCTGTTAATTAAACGTTCGAGTTTATCCTCATGTTGTTGGAGAAAATCACAAAATATTTAATAAATTCAAATCACTGTTTTTAAGGAAAAAAGTTTTAAGTATTCCCTTGAAAGCGGTTTTTTATCTCGATAAACTCATCAACACGAGTAACAACTTCAAGACGTCTCCGCTTAGTCAATCTTGTAGGTTAGAGCGTCTACTTCCATAGCCTGTTCATCACCGGCTAAACTGGAGTGTGATCTCTTAGCCATTGTAAAATTAATATCAACTTCAATGACCTAGAGGTGAAGAATTCGCGATACGAACCGGCGCGTGCCGATAACGAAACGTAAACAATAGTAGCGACCTCGCGGGCTTATCTAATTGTTATTTAATTGAGGTCAATTGCTTTTTAATTGGGGTCAAGGTTATCTGGCACGTGCTTATCTTAAAATATGCGGAAATGTCAAAGGTTATCACTGATAAGGACCCCCCGCAGAGAGATAACAGGGGTCAAAGGTCCTGTCCCAGAAGCTACATTTTATAACTACTGATGTACACTTTTATAGGTTTTGCAGTTATTCCTCCAGAGTTTTCGACAGTATCCAAGTTTATTTCCCTGTTATGATGATAGTGATGCACTTTTTAATATCATAACTAATGTAAAGTTAATATCACAAAATATGAGTACTGTGTACAGAACAAAAATGTTTACAAAAGCAAACTTTCTGCAGTTACCGGACGTTTTGTAGGAACAGACAAAGTAACCGGTTTAGTGAAGAGTTACGGAAATGTTAACGGATGATCAATCAAAGTGGTTTGCTTTAATCCAGCAAACTGAAATCACTGTTGCGGCCTGTTTGAACATTCAGTTGCACATTGTTCACAGTTTCATTTATTGTTAGTTAAGCACGATTTAATTGGTATAGTAATTAAAATGTTGCCAAATGATTCAATTAAATGGTTCAAATGGTTCAAAGTATACCTTACCTTGATGTGTATATTTAGTACTAAGTTAAGGTTTTTAAGAGCTTACACTCGCATATCGCCCGTTTATTAGTCAGAAATATTTAAAAAGTACTACAGCCTGGCAAAAATATAGATGTCGATTGTACATATATATGAAAATGCTAGACATTCATATATTTTATCGTCACTTTTTCCATTTTGTAAGAATTTTTCATGCCCTTAGTACCCATCAACGTTTAATTCAGCTGATAAAACGCTAAGAAGTACCACCACATCACCATATATTCAATACTTCTACCTAGGTTCCGCGATTTATCTGAAAATGTGTGTTATAATAATTTATTTATAAAACATTAGTACTCACTGTTGATGCTCTATTTAGCCTTTTCCAATAAAACAAAAATAGACAATACTTCACATTCAAACCTGTCTAAAACTCATCCCAATAAGCAAGCCCAAGAATATGGGTTATATTTTTCAGGAAGTTTAAGTAGAATATTAAGTCAGACGGATGTAAAGTACTGGAAAATTATGGATTAATCAACGGTTCAAACCGTTTGAAATATGAAGAAATAGTTAATAGCAGCAATTCAAATTTTTTTAGTAAGCAAATAAATTACATTCAAATGATATTGTAACGTTAATAAGCAACGAGATATTAGTATATGACATTATAGGTGTAATAAAAAGATGATTATAGTAGGATGGCACTATATTGTTAATAAGGAACACTCGCACCTTACCAGAATATAAGGGACGAAAGTATACCTTACCAGGAATATATGTTATTAGAATATATAGAATAATATATAAGGATATTAAAACATTTTTAAAGAGCAAGGTGATACCAGAAGAATAGCGCAATATAGTCAATAAGTAAAGTGCCTGTGACTACAATGGCCCAAAAAAAAAGAAATACAATAAGGATTTCAATACTTTCAATTAATCTTGTTATTAATATTAACACGATATTCAAACGGTTCTTCTCTTCTTCTCTTAACACAATAGTCATTAAGCTTATGAAACAAACCTTTCATACAAAGTTATTATTTTATGTAACAAGAAATTAGTTAGATAACTTAATTAAGGAATATATTTGATTTAACACTTTGTGGAAAAAAAAAATATATATATATACAGGGTGATTCAAAACTAAACGGCAATCTCTCTAGAGCTTATTCTATAGCTAAAAACAAGTAAAAAAGTTCATATAACCATATGCCCGGAAACGCTTCGTTAGCGAGTTACGCCTAGCGAAAGATTTCGCCCGGATTTCAGAACCCTTGGTGAAGTCAGGCCGTATAAAAATGGTAAAGGTAGTTACAAAGATACAAATACGATTGTTTTTTATGTTTTTATATCTGAAAAAATTTATTAAAATTCGTCCCAGAGCTGTAAATTCAATACTTTCAGAGATATCTTACGTAAAACACAAGAATTGGTGCAAAGAAATAACACATTTTTGTGTTTAACGTAAGATTACTTCCATAAATGTTAAATAAAGGTCATTTTTTTCTTAAACAGATTTGTAGAACATTTAATTCTGAAAAGATTTATGTGAATTACTTAGGAAAAAATTAATAATAGGTATTGAAATCTAGCTTTATTTAAAAATAAAACAGACGCACAAAAATGCATATTCTTATCTGCATAAAATATTAACTAATGTTTAGGTTGTGAGTAACAGCTGATCATTTATTCAACACTTTTTATCGTCATATTTTCTTTGAAAAGTTTGGCAATATCAGCTGATCAACAATTAAGTTCATGAAGTAATATTTGAATAACCTTTATGGAGGTTTTTGTATTGTGGCGTGTGAATATTGTATTTTGTGAGATCCTGTGATTATTTGGAAATATTTTATACAAGTGTATAAAATATTTTATTAAATATTTATTTTTAAAATATTTTATTAAATATTTTTATAAAAGTGTATGTAATTATCTTAGTAAATAATGGCAGATAATGTAAATGGTATGTATTCGTTTGAAGAGTATACGGACATGATACTGATTTACGGCAAAGTTAACAAGAATGGTTTTAGTTGCAGTTCAGGAATATCGTGATACTTTTTCCACATCGAAGAACACCTGATCGCAAAACATTTGAAGCTGTGGAGAGACGACTTAGAGAAACTGGTAGCTTTAAACCGAAGCGAATAGATACTGGTCGTCAACGTAGCGCAAGGAACTATAATAATGAACAAGCAATAATAAATGCTGTAGAATTATCACCAAACCACAAGCACCAGGACGATTATCACGTCAGTTAAATATTTGCCAGTCAAGCGTATGGCGGACACTTCATGAAGCACAGTTGTACCCATTCCATATAACACGTGTTCAAGACTTATTACCGCAAGATCTTAATAAACGGAAGATGTTCTGCCGCTGGTTAAGAAGAAATTGTTTACGACATCAGTATTTTCTTCGGCGTATTCTCGTTACTGATGAATCCTGTTTTACTAGAAATGGAATTGTAAATTTTCGTAATACCCATACTTGGGCGTACGACAAGGCATTTTCAACATACATATTCAGTCTATGTATGGCTTGGTGTTCTGGGTGATAATTTGATTGGTCCATTTTTCCTCCCTAATCGACTTAATGGAGTAGCGTACTTAAATTTTTTAAGAACAAACCTGCCTACCCTCTTGGAAGATATTCCTGTTCAAAACAGAATAAATGCATGGTTTATGCACGACGGAGCACCTCCAAATTTTTCTAATGATGTGAAAAACTATTTAAATGATTCATACGGTAGACAATGGATTGGTCGAAATGGACCAGTAAAAATGGCCACCACGTTCTCCTGACCTCACGCCAGCAGACTTTTTCTTATGGGGTTGGATGAAGTCAATTGTTTATTCAAAACGGATTAACACCATAGAGGAGTTACGTAATCGCATTACAGAGGCGGCAGAAACTATCAAGAATGCTCCAAACGTTATGAAACGCGCTAGAAAAGAGTGGATTCGTCGTGCGAAAACGTGCATTGCTAACAACGGAGGACACTTTGAGCAACTATTATAGGTGATTATTACAGTTTTATAAAGGTAAATACATTTTATGTTAATGTTCAGTCTAGAATAAATGATCAGCTGTTACTCAAAACCTAAACATTAGTTAATATTTTATGCAGATAAGATTATGCATTAGAATAAAGCGGACCTAGACTCTTTCAGCATGCCTGGCTACTGTATTGCTTCGGGGTACTGTCGTTTCTATCTTAAAAAGAGGAGGCGTTTGTATTTTAGTTAAGGAACTACTTAAGTTTTATGAAATTGATATGTCTGAGTTCTCGATTGAGGGTGTTTGTGAGTTGTGTGGTGTTAGAGTTGAGTCTGAAGCAAATAGTATTATTTTTATATGTGTCTATAGACCACCTAATCAGAGCATTTCTGAAATAAATGATTTTTTTCTATCGATTCAGCATTGCTTGGAAACCTGTATCCATCTTGACAGATGGATTGTTTTGTCTGGTGATTTCAATATAGATTTTTCCACCATTAGTCAGTCATCTAAAATTTTTATCGATCTGATGAATTCGTTCGGCTTGGTGAGCACAATAGACACTTTCACTCGAGAATTTAATGGTTCCAGTTCACTCATTGACAACATATTTAGCAATATTCCAAAGAATATGTTTTCACCTCAGGTTCTAATTACTGGAATTTCCGATCATCATGCGCAAATTGGAGACATTGCCTCATTTGTTCCTTCAACCCACATTATTATTAAATTTACATTCAAGCGGTGCTTCACCCCGGACGGCATTCGGGTCTTGAGGAGTCTTCTGGAGGGTGAATCATGGCATGAGCTTTTTGGAGCCGCTGATGTTGATGAAATGTTTGACTCATTTCTTGCAATTTTGTCATTTTATATTGATTGTGTTTTTCCTACAAAAAAGACTAAGTTCGGTACATGGGGCACTCAGATGAGGATTCCTTTGGATGAAGATCTAAAAAAACTTCATAATCGCCTTTTGTTTCTCTACTCGCTGTCTAAGCATCTTGACTCTTCTCATCCTTTGAGAGTTTCTTTTATTCAAACCAAGAAGGAGTTTAGGAATCGCATCCATTCCGCCAAAGCGAAAAAAGTATTGACCTACATCAGCGGGGCTCAGAATAAACAGCGAGCTGCTTGGAATGTGGTTAAGGATCTCATTCCTGATAAGAAAGCTAATGCCTTCACACATATTACGCTTAATGACGAGAATTGGCGATCTGATGAACAATCCTAGGATGATTTCAGAGAAATTCAACATCCATTTTGCAGAAATAAGCCAGAGTTTGAGAGATTCTGAGGGTAATTCTTCATTTGTTCCTCCTAGATCATTGTCTTCATCAAGTATGAGTTTCCTCTATATTTTTTGCTCCAACTGATAAGAATGAAATCATCTCAGTCGTAAAGTCCTTGAAAACAAGCAATTCAGCAGGATTTGATGGAGTTTCATCCAGGATTTTGTTGAGCTGTATAGATATATTGGCTGATCCTCTTGCACAGATTGCGAACTCGTCATTTGAATCTGGGAAGTTCCCATCACACCTGAAGCTCTCAATTGTAAAACCTATATTTTAAGAAAAAAGGAAGTCCAAATGAACTTAGCAATTACCGCCCCATTTCGATCCTTTCTACATTTTCAAAAGTTCTTGAAAGGCTTGTGCTGACCAGACTTTCCAATTACCTGTCTGTCAATGGAATTTTACATGACCATCAATATGGCTTTTCGTGAGGGGTTGTCTACAGTCAATGCAATTTTTAGTCTTCTAACTGAGGTATCAAACTCATTGGATAACAGGAATCACGTGTTTGGCCTATTTTTGGATCTTACGAAGGCTTTCGACGTTGTGGATCACGGGTTGTTGCTCAGAAAACTTGAAAACTTGGGTATTAGAGGGAAAGCTTTTGATTGGATTGCTTCTTATCTCCTGAACCGTAGACAGATTGTTGAAATTCCTTTTATTGATGATACAGGGTGCTTAAGAAAACAATTTTCTGAGGAGCGAGAAGTACGCACTGGAGTTCCCCAAGGCTCCGTACTTGGTCCTTTATTATTTTTTACTATTCATAAATGACATCCATCGAAGCGTGAAAGGTTCCAAGTTGTTTTTGTTTGCTGATGATACCTCTTTGGTCATCTCTGGTTGCAATCGAGCCGAGCTTGAAATCCAAAACCTTTGTTCAGGCCAGTAATTTGCTGCAGTGGTTGGGTGAAAACTCTCTGTTTGTAAATACATCTAAAACCAATTTTCTTGATTTTGGAATTAGAAAGTCTGCTAAAACGTTGATTGAATCTCAAAACATTATGATTGGAGAGTCAGAAATGTGTCCTTCTTTGAATGTTAATTATCTTGGAATTGTTTTGGATGATCAGCTAAACTTTTTTAGTCACATTGATAAAGTCACGAAAAAACTAAGCAGCTGCATATTTTTGATGTATAGACTATCCTGTTTTGCTAGTGAGGAAATTCTTTTGCTTACTTACTATGGCTGTTTTTATCCTTACCTTTGCTATGGAGTCTCTATATGGGGATACGAGAGTAAGAAAAACTCAATATGTTTTTCGTCTCCAGAAAAGAGCTATACGGATTATTTTCAAGTTGAGTCGTTCCCAGTCTTGTAGAGGTTACTTTGGCAGTAATAATATCCTTACGTTCCATCCATTTATATCCTTCAGTGTCTTTCTTTTTACAAAAAGTATCCCCACCTTTTTTCAGTCAACGTTAATCCAGCCCATAATTACTCCTTAAGAAAAAGAAACAACCTAATCCTACCCTGCCATAAAACATCTTTTTTTGAAAAACAAAGTCTTTACTCCTGCATCCGCCTTTTTAACTCTTTGCCATCCTGCTTGAAAATTGTTGTGGACGATAGGGAATTTCAAAATCGTCTGAAAAAATTTCTTATTTCGAGAGAATATTACAGTGTCCGGGAATACGTTGAGGATAATAAATTGTAGATCACTCCTGTTATATTGATTTGGTCTTGTTGTGTTTGATCTGTCAGTAGTCTATACTTTAAGTTAGGATATTATAATTTTCTTGACGAATGCCTATGCATGTTATGTTTTTGGCAATAAATGAATTGATTGATTGATTGATTGATTGATTGATTGATTGATTGATTGATATGCACCCTGTATATATATTGTTATTTTGTTTTTTCTGCTGTACGATTGTATTATGTCTTTTAGATCCTTTTTGAAAACGGCAAATGCAAAAATATTAAAGGACTGTTGTACTAAAAAGTCTACTTAATCTTTATAATTGAGCATTTATGCATTTATACATATATACATTCAATATACAATTCTTTAATGTTAAACTATTTTTAAACTTAAACTGTTTTGATTTGGTAAGATTAACTTGCAGCCCAAAGCTGGGATAAATATCACTGTCTCAACAACTACTTGTTAAATTATTAAAAACTTCCTCTTCAATTATTTTTTTGCCGTTATAAGTTGTACACATTTTAAATAACTACTCGTACATCATAGTGACATAATATACACTTAACTAGTCTGATCGACAATAGTCATTTCTGGTTGTAGAAAATAGCGATAGTTTAAAGGTACATATAATCTACCAAAAATGTTTAATTTGAGAATCAATTATTTTTATAATGCATGCAACCTGGAAATGATCTCTGTCCTAAAATACTGCGAAATTATCCTCTATGTCATAGAGCTAACTCACAAACCCAAAAACACCACACAAAGCACATAAACAAGCGAATTCCAAATTAATGGTCGCCACAGTGATTTAAATTTACCATAAACATGAAGCATTACTTAATTCTTAGTCTACTAATGTTCCAATAATTTTTGCTTTTATTAAAAGGATCTCCAATGAAGTATAAAGTCTGCATGTTTGTTTTGTTAATGGAATAAATTTGTCATTTTCGATAATGTTTATGATCACATTATTTCATCCGTAAAATACTTATGCCACTTAAAATACTACTTATTTTAAGTAGTGAAGTATTTTGGCTATCGCAGTCAATAATGATTGTTCTTACCGAATTTTTAGTACTTTATAAATTGACCTCGAATCGCGATTGTTAATTTGACGTGACCTTTCTCATCAGCTATATTATCTGAAGTAAATAAAGCGAAATATGTATCAAAGCAGAATGGCAGTCAGGATCCCGATGTTTTTCATTTCTTGTGTTATAATATAATGAATTGAAAGACATATTTTTAATTGCTTGTGTCAATCTTATCCGTTCCTATATTGACGATTTAATTATTACTCTTTATAAAGATTTTATATATCTAAAGAATTTTCAAATACAATTTTCCGGTTATTTTAAAAAAACAACCAACTCTACGTTTATCATATCACAAAATGTTACGGTTTTTTTTTATTATTCTACCAATTGTGCCTTGAAAATTAAAATTTGCCATCTATGTCATTCATGTGGACAAAGATTTTGTTGTATTTGTGCCAACAGTAAACTTTTACACATTTTTTAATCCGTAATATAAATATTAGACTTTTTTTAATCTTAGGACATGAAGCTTAGAAATTGTACCTAGTCCTATACGGACATTTGCGCAGTGATAGGCTATTCTGGACTGGTAAGGATGGGAGTAGTGCCTGCCTCCTCTCGAGATCCTTAAGGATAATTTATGGCACTAATCCCAACTCATGTCCCCTCGGAAGTGGAGGAAGCCAGCTCTGAACCAGCCTCTCATGTCAAAGCAGGCAGGGTTGACACACCCGTCTAGGCTAACAAGAACCTTTTACTCTTAGGGAACGAACCTCACCAATACCAACAGTCATCTACCAAAGTAGACTAGAACTATCGGTCCACCTTTGCACCTCAATATTTCAACATTTGCGGTTAGTGATATGCCGCTCCCGTATAAATCCGTGTGACATAATCGGTTTTTGCTTTTCCCATTGTAGGTTCCACCGGAGGTATAAACCAGCCATAGAGAACAATCCTGGGTTTATTAAACTTAGCTTTAGAAAATTGTTTAAATTCAATTGTAGAAATCGCAAAATTATTGGACTCAAATTGTTGACTGGATGACAGTGGATATTTTCGAGAATCCATATACAGTTGGTAAAATTGTGGTTATATACCATAAACATTTACTTATTTTTAGTGTTTTGCTTATTTATCCACTTACTCTTTGTCACAAAACGTAAATACTTTTATGCTACTTCAAATTAAAAAGTACTTACCGATCAGTAAATGTGTCGAAATATACTTTAACTGCTTGAAACAAATGTGTCTACGTACTAGTTTATTTTATTTTCCTCTATGCATATAATATTTTAAATTCAAAAATTCATTCACGCGATTTTGTTTTCATATTGCTATTAGTTTTGCTATAATTTGTACATATTTTCAGTTTTTTTATAACTCCTGCACGAATCGGCTGACAACGTGGAAAATACTGAGTAATGTCAGAAGCTAGAGAGCTGTAGAATGCAGTATTTCATACCCAACGGCAGGTGGTGAAAGTGTAAATGGATTCCGTCAGATTTTGTTAATCATTGTCGTTTTTCAGCTTCACTCCATTCAACAGGTATATTGGAAATTTAAATGCTTTCCTTTACTCCAATAAATTCTAACTTTTATGAACTTAGCTATAAACTAACCACATATCGTATCAAATTATCTCATTATTGCTGACAAATAATAACTGGATAATTAATTTACCATATAGGTTAATTTACCATTGTTAAAAGATAATGGTGACTTTCATTTCAACCCTAAAACATCTCGAAAATCACCTAACTCCACATTTTATAGTTTTATTTGTCAATTTTTATTTAAAATGTTTAGCTTATTTAAGAACTTAATGTTAGAATTAACACATTACGTTATAATTACATACATATTTATGACAACTAAACATAAAAGATGGATAGTAGCCTGCAGATTTGCTTTAAACTTTCATCCCTTAGCCCTTGGTTGGAATAATCACTATTTAAATAGTATTTGTAATTACATTTATTCAGCCATTTAGAAACAAAATTGCGCTGAAGCGTTTCAATGTTATAAAATCATTGAAAAGTAGTACTAAAGCATTTGCTTTAAATGTTTTCAGCACTGGATGTCGTCATAGATAAAAAACACGAAGACGGTTAAACATTTCAAAGACCTTCGGTAGGTCTGCCGGTACTGCTACAAATGTTCAAATGAAACGCACTATTATAAATATGCTAAAAGAGTAAACGTTATTTCTGTATAATCAAAGCGGTATTGTTTTTTTTTCTCTAAGTAGAAACGTTAAAGTCCAAGCAATCTGTAACTCTCTGTTACTTTGTATGGAGAACGAAGCCATTACGAGGGTGTTGTAATTACTAACGTACTTAATGCTAAATGGATGCAGAGGCCAGTTGTATTCAATTATAAACTATATTTCAATTTGTACTATGTCTAACTCTAGATGCTAGTTTGGTAAGGTCTTTATACTATTAGATAACGATTGTATCATGGGGATGAAATTGACATGCACACTTAATTACATTGTAATTGCGGTGTAAAATCTATATATATATATATATATATATATATATATATAAAAGAAAGTCGTGTTAGTTACACTATTTATAACTCAAGAACGGCTGAACCGATTTTGCTGAAAATTGTTAGGGAGGTAGCTAAGGACTGGGAGAAGGACATAGGATACTTTTTATCCCGTTCCCGATTCAGGATTCCGCTCTACTGTTTTCTAACAGTTACAGAAATACCCGTAAGAAATGCATTGCAGCAAACATGTGTTATTAAGTGAAAGTGCTTTTTCAAATTTAATCAGCTGTTCTTTGTAAACATATATAATGCGACAAAAGAAATATATGTTTTTATAATTTAGTTATTATTTCAAATTTCTTTACACTTATAGTTTTAAAGCATAGAGTAAGCTTAAGAGAAACAGCAAATTTTGTTTCAACTGTTTCTGCAATCACTGTTAAACATAGACTTTACTGTCCAGATAATTCAATTCAAATTTGAAGTAAAAATTCACCTTTAACTGCAATATTTATCTAATATAAATCATGCTCATGCTTGATCAGAAGAGCAATGCAGATATCAAAATTACTATCTTACGTAGGCTACAAATATAAAGAATGTTATAAAACCAACCTTAGTTGTTTTTTTTGACAGAAGTACGGTTCTCGAAACTCCGTGTGTACATATTCTCTCGATCGAGACAACAAAGCAAGCTCAATCATGGCATCGGAGATATAACTAATTCGATCCAGAAGTGATACAAGCGCAAAGCCTAAAATAAAAACCATACGCAATTTTGCTTAATATCTGAAGCTCATAATCATTAGACTGTAATAATATGTACCTAAAATATGCCTATTTTCGTTTCAAAATTACATTGAGCGCCATCATTTATTACATTGTATGTGCGCTAATGAATTCCAACTTTTTGGCTCCTGTCCACGATGGTCTAATATAGTTCAATTGTATACAAAAAATCATAGAATATTGGAGAAAAATTCCAGTTATTTCACAGGTGCATATTGAGACTGTTTTAAAATTTAAGGCTTAAATATTTCATGAGCTTGGAGTATCTTTCAGTGACTATTTATCTCAGAAGGGTAATAAGGACGTTCAAAAGAAATATCCCTCCCATGTCCCAATTTTTCGGCAGGAAATCGCGTGTGAAGCCGTGGGTAACTGGGTATCTGGTTGTAATTGGTATTTTATGGAAAATCAAGAGTTTTCGTTATAAAATACTACGAATGTATTGACGAACTAGCTGTTGCCCGCGGCTAATCGCGCATAATTGCTTTTACTAAGTAATATAAGGACTTTTCTAAAGATTGTGTGAGAAGCCGCGGGTAACAGCTAGTAAATACTATATCAGAGTTTACGTTTTGACTTTAGTATATCTATTTCAATTGAATGAAATAAAACGTAATCTTTTTTACTTAATTATCAATCCTAAAGCAACTAAGTAACTTCCTTAAATTAAAAATTGTTTTAGCGCTCTCCCTTGCCGTTACAATAAAACCTATCAGAAGATTTCCCGCCGGACTGGAAGGTAAAGAATAATTTATAAAGCGGACAAAATATGTCTTCTGGAATGTTCAGAATGAAATTAGCATCCACGTAAAACTCATTCTATCATATATCTATACCAAGTTGTACCAAGTGTGTTGTTGTCATATATGGAAAACCAAGTTGTATCCATTCATTTATATAATAAGTTTCATTGTTTAAGTTAAGATAAGTAATAAATTGATAACATCGCTGCTATCAACTGTCTCTTGTATCTGTCAAATTAAATTTATTCATATGATAAAAATCATACTTCAAATCTTCCAACACAAACATGTCTCTCATGTGGTATACCAAAGAATTGTTAAGCCTATATTTCTTTTTATTAAACAACGCGATGCTTAAAATTATTGAAAAAACAGAAGTTTTATCATTGTGCGCGTATAACGTGTTCCAAGAACCGAAAATCGAAGGTTCTTTTGCATATCCACCGAAAACTAGTAAATAGGTTTTCTTTATAATCTACAAAATAAATCTCCAATCTAAAAACTTAATTTATGTATCTCAATAAGTTCATTCTTACTCAGAATTAACGGAGGCGATCCTTAAAAAAACTTCAATCTCAAACTCTATAAGGTCATATAGGCCCTAAGAGTAATATGTATTGAAGATTTGGATGATCCACATGAGCAGACCCAAACTCAAATACATATGATGATATGACATGAGAACTTTGAGGGTTGCGTGTGAACATTGTACGGCTGAATTAAAATGGAATCAGTATTACCTTAACGTCTACTTAGATAGGAAGTATTATTGGTTTGTCAACAGCAGTCATTCTCATTTGATAGTCTATTATCAGACACAATGTTAGCTGCACGTCTATTAAGATTATCAAGGGGATCATCTGATAGGGTGTTATTGAAGGTAGTTACCACACTGAATCACCCCTGAGAGGTTCCATATATTGCTCACATACCACCTGTATTAACCATTTTAGAGTTGTAGTGAAACTACTTTCAGTTTAATTACAAAAACTACGAGTAAAACACTTTTTAAATTATTACTATTGTATACTCTCCTTAGTAATATTATTAAGATGCATCTAATCATATGAGTCTTATTATTGTTATTTTAAAATTGTGATTATTCATATGACGTAGCAAAAAAACAGAGAGCTCTTCATTAAATAACTAATATAAATATGTATATCGGCCTGCAGCTATCCTGGCCTAATACCTATTTGAAACTTATTTTCCTTTCCTTATCGTTTTACTTGCTTTAATATGTTTAATAATACGATTCTAAACTATTCTCTATTCTCTAAACGATTCTCCTTCTCGTACAATTCTAAACTATTGGTGCAACGGTTTATAAGTTGAATATGATACATATTATAAATAAACAAAAATAACGACAAAAAAGAATGTTATTGATGTTGTACCACATATTATACATAAGCTAATTTGACCCTTTCGTAATTCAGCATTTCCATTGATGATTTAAAAAAAACGTTATTGTGTAAGATATGTAACAGAAATACGTAGCAACATATGACTAGTGTGAATAATCATACTACTATAAATAAACTACAATATGTTCTATATTGTAATATAAGTATGTTCTACAATATTGAACTACTTACTCTATTTTTAAATAGTTACTGATTTAAAAGGTGGGCCCATAATCTTATATAGACATCAAGAACATGATGTAAATAAGGGTTGAATTTAAATTTCCTCTCTCCTAAAACGTACGCTGAGAATATTTATAATTTATAATCACTAAGCTGTAATTAGAACTATTCCACATTTATTTTCAGCTATTAACTTGCATTTGAAATGAAATGAAATGAAATGAAAAATGTCTTTATTAGAGGCGAAGTTAGGACTATAAAGTCCTCTCTACCACTTAACCTCGTAAAAAATTAAACTAACATACATATACATGTATAACTAAAAATAAATCTATTTATTTACCTTATACATTAAAAGAATCTTAGCTTTAAAATAATAAAAAACAACATCTATAATTAATGTAACTTTATAAATATTTACAAAACTATAATAAGACATACACGCATGCATTCATTCAACTTGCATTCAGTTTGCCTTAAGTAAACACATTCCAAAGCCGCCAACCGCTATACCCCCCTGAGCCCCCAGCATCAAGGCCCTGACCTCCGCCCCAAAGCGAGCGCGCTTATCAATGGCTCTGATGTTTATAGGTAAGGCATTCCACAATCGGCAGGCAGAAACTGTAAACGACTTACTAAAGGTAGTTGTTCGATGAATTGGTATAGATAATAAGGATGTACCCCTCCTTGTACTTCGTTCACTTATTTCAGACATAAATTGAAAGTTGTTTGAAAGATAACTGGGACAATTTGTATTTAAAAGAGCGTGCAACAGAATGAGTGAGTGATAGTCTCGAAGATCTTGTAATTTTAATATAGATAATTGTTTGAAGAAGGGCGTTACGTGATCATCACGTCTGAGATTAAAAATGAACCTAATGCAAAAGTTCTGAGCACGCTGGAGTTTATTTGAAAGCTCCACAGTCATGTCATTAATGACTATGTCACAGTAGTTGAAGTGAGGCAGTACAAGAGTCTTTATCAGCATTATTTTAACCTGGTGTGGTAGATATGAAGCCAGCCGCTTGAGGCTGTGAACACCGGCAAAGACCCTATTACATATCAAAGAAGCCTGTTCAGTCCATCTTAAGTGTTTTGTCAATAATAAGTCCTAGATTCTTTACTTTCTCAGAGTATTCTAGATCTTGGTCATTTACTTTTAATTTGGGAGCCGTAGTAAAGTCAATTTTACGAACAAGCTTTGAATGACCTATCATAATACACTGAGTTTTGTCTACGTTTAATTTTAGTCCATGTTTCCAAGTCCAGTGAGTAACAGCGTCAATATCGGAATTCATGAGGAGTCACACAAGTTTGTATGTCCCTTATAGAAAAGTGGCGGTATATTTGTAAGTCATCTGCATATAAGTGAAAATTGGAATGAGTAATTTGAGTAGTAATGTCATTGATGTACAGTGAAAATAAAAGTGGCCCCAGGACTGAACCCTGCGGAACTCCACGAGTGACTGGTCTCCATCTCGACTGCTTCTCACCCGACCTGACACACTGGCGTCGTCCCGAAAGATAAGACTCAACCCACTTGACACTACCATCAGAGAAACCATCCTTCCTAAGTTTGATGAGGAGAAGGGGATAATAGACACAGTCAAAAGCCTTTGAAAAGTCGAAAAGGGTTTAAAATGGTTACCTGACTCTTATCAATTCCAAGGCGTATATCATCAACTATTTTTAGAAGTGCAGTAGTAGTGCTGTGGTTGGAGCGAAAACCAGATTGAAAATTTGATAAAATGTTATTACTTTCAAGGTATATTGAAAATTGCTGATGAACAATCCGCT
The DNA here is from genome assembly GCF_021130785.1 of Homalodisca vitripennis. NCBI lineage: Eukaryota > Metazoa > Arthropoda > Insecta > Hemiptera > Cicadellidae > Homalodisca > Homalodisca vitripennis. The sequence goes on along the minus strand of NW_025779105.1, from coordinate 4,125 downwards.
CCAAACACTTTGATAAAGCAGGGAGTATACTTATTGGCCTGAATTGTGAAGGATTTTGTGGAGAGGAACATTTCTGAAGTGGGCGAACTAAAGCAGACTTCCATGTCAATGGGAACATTGAAGTAGCCAGAGATTTATTGAAAATAGCAATGATAGTTGGAAGAGTAACTGGAAGAGTATCTTTTATTAACCTTATAGGAATGCCATCGGCCCCGACTGCGTTACTGGACATCCTTATAATAGACTTTAACACATCTGTCTCTGTTACCGGAGTGAAAGAGAACTGAAACTCAGGTTTATCAAAAGTAGCACCTTCGAGCTCGGAGACATACTCCTGAGCCCCAGACTGATCAACAGGAATCTCAACAAAGAAGTTGTTGATATCATCGAGATTAAGGGAAACCGGGGAGTGAGTGTTAGGCTTGCCAACTCCAAGATCTTTCAGTTTTGACCATAAAATTCTGCTAGATTGTTTTTTAGACAGGGAAGAGTAGTAAAACCTGATCTTGGCATTTCTAATTTGTTGTTGCACATTGTTCCTTAATTTTTTATATACAGCCCAGTCATCACGTAACTTGGATCGCTTAGCCTTAAGGAAAGCTCTATCTCTTTGCTTCTGAAGGTGTCGAATAAATTCTGAGATCCATGGGGCAGGCTGTTTAGTTACTCTTTTTGAAACAAATGGAGCGTGTTTATCAAGAAGGCCATTCATTAATGAATTAAATTTTGATACCATAATGTCCACATTATCAGCCGATGTGACCTCATGCCATGGAGTTATAGAAGCATCGATAAGCAGGGAATAAAGATTGATATTTTTGTAGTTTCTATAAAACATAACTTTTGGTTCGATCTTGGGAGTTCTTAGTTTATAAGCAAGAAAAATAAGGTCATGTTTGGAAAGGCCAGGAGCAGGAAGTTGCCCGTGGTGCGCAACCAGGGTTTGGTCACAGACAGCAATGATATCAAGCCAGGTGTCGGCAGTCTCAGTGTGGTAGAGTGGCTTGCAGAGGAAAGTAGGGTCATGTTACACGAGTAAAACATATTAGTTAAAAAAGTTTGGTCATAAGTAATTGGTCCAAGTAAATCAGTATTAAAATCTCCCATCACAATAAACATGACTGTAGTGAGCCAAAAAACCCAGAAGATCATGTTTCAAACTCAGCCATGTAGCCCAGGTGAGGAGCTCTGTAACAAACAGCAATTAAAATGTGTGTTCCATTAACACAGACGTCCAGAAACATGTATTCTGGCCGTCCATCTCTGGATGTATCGGATGATAGCAGGGACAGAGACAAGGAAGTGTGACCTGACGTACACAGCTACCCCCGCCACCACCTTTGTGCAGGCGATCATTTCTGTACAGGTTAAAACCTGGAAGCTCGACACTTCTGTCACTTAAGTGAGGTTTCAGCCAGGTTTCTGAAATTAGAATAATGTCAACAGGAGATGGTTGAAACATGGAACGAAATTCATCAATGTGGCCATAAAGAGATTGTGCATTGACATGAGCTGCCTTTAAGAAGTTTGAGAAAGGAGTGAGAGATTGGCAGAGAAGATCTGGGAGGGCTGACGGAAGCACGCGCTGGCTCGGGGCAGCACGCGTCAGACGCCAGCACCACAACACGCCGCGAGGCCCCGCGGGCCGCGACCGACAGACCGTGGCTGCGTCACTGCAGACAAACAACCCTTTCATGCAACACACACACACATTTCCAACTTCACCGTGTTAGTTTTAATTTACAAAACTTAAAACTAAACATTATTCGAAAAAAGGGCTATATATGACCACATAAGTAACATACAGTAACACAACATAGATCCATCAGCTCAAATAAATACAATCTAATCAACTAAAATAAACAAAACCATATCAATAATGCTAAAAATAGTAGTATAAGTAAAATACACCACAGTTTGGACTTCCACTTACTTAAAAAAAAGAAACTCACAATATAAAAAAATCAATAACTAACCATTAGATATAAGTACCTAATATTATTTACAATTTACCACAAACTTGTATATATATTATGACTATTGATTGTTATGTGAGATTTAATAGAAAATATTATAGTTTTTGTATAAAAAATTATTGTTCTGAATGTTTTAAAGAATAATATTGTGTAACGAAAATAAAAGTCATATTTAATGAAATAAATATATTATATAAATACAATATTTTATTATTCTAGTAAAACAAGAAAATAGTAAATGGTGGAAATCTATTGCAAAAATATTATTTTACTGTAAACTTGGATAGAATAGCCTAATATAAATAACAATTATTATACGATTTTATGAAGTACGTGTTTAGATAAACGGAATACTTAGACTATTTCATTAGTAGAAGTATTATTTAATAACAAAATAAAAATTTATATTAAAAAAATAATATTGGAACTAAACATATAATATAGACTGATTATTAATTGTAGCATTTAACAGAAATTATTTGTATTACTAAACGAAATAGTTATATTATGATATTCCTTTTTAAAGTTTATTTGGAATAAATAAAATGTGTATATGTAAAATTAAATTATACTCATATTCTTAAAAAAAAAAAAAATAAGGTAATATTTATATAATAATTTTATGAACCAAAAGTAATAAAAGGAACAAAGAAATGAAAACTAAAATAACTTGATAGATACAACAAACGATTTACTTGGTGCCTGTTGAGTTCGATGCGAGGTCCGCCAGCCGAAGTACCAACACCTTTTCCTGCCGCCCCCGCCCCGATCAACCCACAGAACACGACCATCCAGCGTCCAAGTGTTCCTCGGCCCGTGCTCTGAGCTACTGCCGCCCGGGAACACCTCCATCCTGCGTGCGGTCAGATCTTCGCAGATGGTAACTCCTGAGCCCTTTAACTTCTTCTTCGAAGCATACACTTGCTGGGCGCTGCCGGTAGGTGGTAAACCTCACAATAATAGGGCGAGGCAGCTGCTTCCCTTCACTGTTTTGCCTGGACTGTTGACCGATGCGATGACTCCGGTGAATCGCCGCATCGGACAACTCCACTCCCAGCTTCTCCCGACACAACTCGACTACCAGCTTGTCCGTGTCTTCGCCCTTGGTCTCCTGTATGCCAAAGATTCTCAGGTTATCCCGCCTTTGATATTGTTCAAGATCGTCCGTCTTGTCCAGCACTCGATCCTCCAGCTCGCCTACTCTTGCTGTCACGGTGACCAACTCGTCATGCAGCCTCTTCAACTCTTCTTGGAAGGTAGCTAAACGCAGCTCGTACCGCTACCTCCACAATGTCCTTTATTTTGTCTCCGAGGCGCTGAACAAGCTCAGTGATTACACCCGCGCTCGACAGATAAGAATTGACGCAACTCTCCACAGATACCGAATCGAGACCTCCCGTGTTTTTATCAGAGCTTGCCATTGTTGTGGATCCGGTCGAAGTTATCGCTGATGACGCTGATAATGAGCGCTGGAAGGTAGGTTTTACTCTTATCAGTTGTAGATAAGGGAACGGGTTTGCCCTTCGCTCACCGACCTCAGATGCGGTGGCGACCGAAACATAAAATCTTTTTTATAAAATAATAAAACTCTTCGGCCAGTTTTACCCGCAACTATTACACTAAAACGAAGTGGAAGAAATGCTTTAAAAACTTATATAACTTTAAATAAATACTGTGACGAAAAAGTACGTGAAATTAGACATAAAAGTAAGAGCCGATGAAACACGTGTTCACATGCAAAGAGTCATCCCCTCTTCTATTTGCAGTTATGCTTAAGGTTTAACATTTTATTAATAATAACATTAATTCTTCAGTAAAGTTATTTATCAAGATATATCACAAAGAAAACCATGGGTGTGTCGTGTGTGAAAGACTATGTCTTCTACTACGATATATCGCCCTACACGAGTGCTGTGAAAGCAAAGGTGTGTTTAGTTTCACAATATACCTGCAGTGTCCTACTTCATCCTCCAAGCCTTAACCAGATCAGGGAATTGTTTTCCATCTGAGGAATCTGCCAACAGAGTGTGAATAAAGGTCAGGCAAGCTATGTGTTATTCAGGCAACCAAAACATTTGACGGACGAGTTAACCAACAGCAAAGACTTCATCCCATAGTAGATTAGATGTGAATAGTGCTATAAAATAAG
>NW_025779104.1:0-41720 GCF_021130785.1 Homalodisca vitripennis | reverse complement strand
GTAGAATTTATACTATTGTAGGATCTCCATGGTCTTAATAAAATTTCCATTTCTGGGTTAATCAATTTTCAAGTTCTTTCAATATTTTCGGTAATTTCTCTCTTTTGAGCTCTGATAACGTAATATGGATATTCCCACATGTGATTCTTTTTAAATACCAAAGAACATGGTGTTTTTTTCTTATCAAAATTTTTACAAACAAGGTCTGGTTTCATTATAGTCAATTTTTACACTTTGTTTGCGATTATTTCCGTTTTTATTTCATCTTTTAATTTGCAAGTGTTTAACTTCGTACTCTAAATATTTAATCTTGTTTTTCAAGTTTGTACAACACCAAATTTTACGAATACTTGGCAAAACTTCTTCTAAAACCCCAATCTTGAAACATTCTGCTATCTTCGTTTTTTGATTCAAGTATTAAAGAATATATGCCCGGTTCATTAATGAAAATAGTGTTTTTTTTGAAAGTTGAAGGTAAGCAACGATTCGTTCCCCCCTTCTGAAATCTATGTTATGTAGCTTTTTTATATTTGTCTTTAACGTGATCTCTAATCGCTTTCATCGATTTTTTAAATTCCAATATTTCTGCAATATCTTTTGGCTTTAAACCAAAATTTCATTATTTTCGTCACAACAAATGTTAAAATTTTCTTTATTATTGAATTTGAGTAGATTCACAACTGACTACATTTAGATAGAAAAGCAAATTTAACTAGTAATTTTTATTTCGAGAATAAAGGCCCAGATTCATTAACGAAAATAGTATGTTTTTGATATTTTCTCGGGGTCTATGGGATAGACTCCTGTAATTTATACATTCAAAAGTTGTTTTAATCGTCATTATCGACATTATTTATGAGATAGCTTGCCTCGTGTTTTCATATTCTAAAATTTCTGCAACATCTTTTTGCTTTGAACCAAATTTCGTTATCTTCGTCAACAATCGTAAAAATTTCTGTATTATTGAATTTGAGTTGATTATGAGTAGGTCTACAACTGACTCCATTTAACTAGTAATTTTTATTTTGAGAATAAAGCCCAGATTCATTAATGAAAAACAGTGTTTTTTTTTTGAAATTTTGAAGGCGGGGGCGAATCACCCCTACCTTCAGAATGTATGTTTTCGAAGCTTTTTTTATATTTTGGGGTCCATTTTATTCCTCTTTTCAATCTTAAATATATTTGTTGTTTTACTCTCATTATTTTAATAAATTTCCCTCAGAGTCTTGAATAGTTAGAGAGATATTTTTTGAATTACTGTTATTATTTTTTCTAATTGGAATATAATCGATTTCATTCGGTTTTTTCACTGATTTTTGATCCATAAAGCAACATTTGGGAAAAAAAGTGTACAAAATTTCAGATTCTTTGTGTAAATGTCGGTATGATTTTTAAAAACTAGGTTCAACGAGATTGCAGTGCACTTTCAATTACATCGAACGGTCTAAATTTTTGGCGTTTTATTTTCCTAAATATACCTGATTTGGCTCAATAGTTTCTTGAACAAACCCTAATAAATCTACTATAATTGCTGAAAACATTATTCTTACTGGTGATTTTATTTGAATTTTATTAGAGAGATAATTTTTTTTTTTGCATTTTCAAACTTGTTTTCGTCAAAAGTTTAAAGATTTATCTGATTGTTTGAATGTTTTTCAGATAATCTTTAAGGGAATTTTTATTTGATCGAAAGTATAATATCCTTTGTTTAAACCATAATATTTTGTTACGTTCTTCTCACTAAATCCTATACAGTAAGGAGAACTTTCACTAATATTTATTACAAAATTGTCAGAATCAAAAACCGCTTTAAACCGATGAAAATAATTTGATTCTTCCTCTAAATGAATAGGATGTTCCAAGTTTTAAAAATAATTGAGAGCTTTCTGAAGTCAACTTGAACAGCTTCAATTTTCGCTATTTAAATGGGAGAAACATTTTTTTTAAAGCAAAAAAGATCAGATAAAACTTCAAAACGTTTGAAGAAACATAATAAGAAAGAATCAACCAATCAGATTGTTAATTGTTGGTTCAAGTGGATGTGGAAAAACACAACTTTATTATTGAATTTTATACTACAATAGGTTGATTCCTTATTCCAATTTGTATGTTTTTAGTAAATCTTTAGAACAAGACGCATACAAAAATTTACAACAAAGATTCAAAAAATAATTGTAGAAGAACTTAAGCAAAGAAATATCACATTTTTTACAATGCTTCTGGGGACATAGTTCCATTAAGCGAATGTAAACCCAATTCGTTAATCGTTTATGATGATTGTAATTTTGGAAAATCAGGACGTTATTAAGGAATATTTCGTAATGTCTCGTCACAAAAACATATCTTGTATCTTATCTTTTCCCAATGCTTTTCAAAGGTTGATAAACAAGTTATTAGAAAATAATTTGAATATGTTTGTGTGTTTTTTAAGCAAGACGATCACTATTCGAGAAAGATTTACAACAATTATGTGGGATCTGATATGAAGTTTTAACCCACTTTTATTGAGTTGTGTGATAAAATTTGGAAAGAAGAACTACGGTTTTTTAACTATTAATCTAACTTTGAAAGCCTAAAATGGAAAATATTTGAATAAATTTTCTAACATAAATTGCTGCTCAGTGGTCTGAACAAATCTACTTGATAAAAATATTTGTTACAAATATTTTTTTATTATCTTTAATTTTTATTTACATTATGAAAAATAACAGAAAAAACGGTAAATCTGTTCACGTTTCCACGTTCACGTTCATGTTTCACGTTTGTGTTTACGTTTCACGTTCGTGTTTCACGTTCATGTTTTACGTTTCGTGTTCACGTTTTTACGTTCCACGTTCATGTTTTACGTTTCGTGTTCACGTTATTTACGTTCCACGTTCACGTTTTACGTTTCCACGTTCACGTCACACGTTTCAAAATTTTTCTAATTAAATGGTGAACGTAACTTCTGAAGAAGCGAAAAAACTTGATCAAATCGAAAAGAAATTAATCAAAGAATTTTAAAGAACAGATTCGAATTGATGAAAAAGAACAAGAATTTATTCAAAAAAATAATCAACCTGTAACTTCTGCAATTAAAAATATTGAAGGTAAAATTGAAAACGTTTTAAGCGATAATCAAAATTTGATGAATTTGGTATTCCAGTTGTACGACAATTTGCCGATATTTCAATTCCAGAATCTGAAGTAGAAGAGTTTTGAATTGCCAAAATTACCATCTTCAACACCATTTAGACCTCGAATCATTGAAGACTCTACCATAGTTGAAACCAATAAGTCCTAGAACCAAACGGATATAATAATTGGTGAAATTGGTAAAAAATTCCTTCCTAGAGTAAAAGATGATAAATTTGGTTTGTATTGGGAATAAAAAAAAGAAAGGTTTTATGATTGGGAAAATTTACCCGTTAATTTTGAACATAATGATATCATTATTAATGAAAAAACATATGAAGGAACTCAAGGTTTATGGAGATTATTAACAGACTATGACGCTCCAAAAGATAATTTATATTCTGAAGAAGATTTGAAAAAGTATACAGAAATTTTATGGGAATCTGACTCAATTTACAAAAATAATGATCCATCTAACTAAGAAGCCTAAGTCAAGTAGAGGTAAAAAATATATGAAATTAATTAAACCAATTTGGGAAAAAACGAATCGAAGGATCAGGTATAAGGAAAATACAGTGATAATAAGATTGAGTACAGATATATCAACGATTTGACAAAACTCGATGGAATTATAAATTATATTTATGCTCAAGAAAAAGGCTGGAAAACAACAAATTTTTTGAACGAAAAAGAAAGCGATTAAGGATTTTATTTCGAAACAAACTTGATGAAATGATTGAAAAACCTGATGGAAATTAAATATATTAAAACGAGTTTTGCCGGCAATAAGTTCATATATGATTGAAGGTAGTGGACTTTTTGAATGATTTTTATCAACAATTTACCTTTTGAATTACACGTACCAACTTATCAGTATCTGAGGCCTGGCACAAAACTCGAAAAAAAGACTAAAAAGAGGAGATCCTGGTATAAAATAAATTAGATCAAGCTTGCTATGGAACACGATATTTTTTTATGCAAAAACATAGAGACACAAATTCCAGACATATAGCAGATAAAATTTTGCAAGATAAAGGCAATGGATAGATTTTTATCAAAAGCTGCCTCGTTTAAGGTGGAAAGATTTGTTGCGCTTCCAACAGCTGGGAGCAATGTTTTTGAAGAGAAAACTAGGAATGGGAAATCGAAGAGAACTTGAAATTTTAACTATATATAAATGGAGGTGAATGTAAATTTCAGCAAAAATCAGAAAGAAAAAATAAAATCCGCTTTTAAGAAGAAAATACCCGTTAGTATTCAATTTAAAATAGATCAACTAAAAAATGGCGAAGATAATATATTTTTAACAAATAGACAATACAATAAACTCGAAAAACATAAGAAAAAACAATAAAGGAACCAGAATAGAATTTTCTAATAATCAGTTGAAAAAACTTAAAAAATGGTGGACTTTTGAAAGATTTATTAGATTTTGGAGAAAATATTCCAGTTGTTAAAAATGTTGTTCCTTATGTTCGTAAAGCTGCTCCAATCGTTAAAAAAGATGTGATTCCTATTGTTTCGAAACATTTTAAATTGGTTAGATAAAGAGTTGGAAGATGTTACAGGATCTGGATTAGATGAAAAAACTTTGAATTACGTGAAATCAAACATTAAAAAAAATTTGAAATCAAACCTTTAACATTCGGGGAAATTGGAAGAAATCTGCAAAAATATTAAACATTTTAGAGGGTATCTTCATGAGAGATACATTACCTAAAAAAGTTAAGAAATTTGAATGTGGAATTGTGAATTTAGACTCGATTATGGGAAGTGGAACGCATTGGATTTGTTATTATAAAAATGATAAGAATGCATGTTATTTTGATTCGTATGGAAGAATTGAGGACAAACCACCTATAGAATTGATTAAATATTTGAAAAAAAATCAAGCGTCTACTACAATGATTCTCAGATTCAAGATTATAAAGATCCCCCAATTTGTGGTCATTTATGTGTTTTTGTGTTGAATGAACTGAGTGATGGTAAAGATTTTAAAGAAGTTGTTAACAAATTATTACTTAATAAATATGGATTCACAAAATATTTTTGACGTATTTGGAACACAAATTAAAACAGAAAGTATTCAAAATGTAGATAATAGTTTCAATTTTGATAGTTTGAGAAATGAGTTTGATAACAAGTTAGAAAATTTATTACAAAACCTTCCAGATTCAGATATGTTTGCTGTCGAGATTGAAGATTTTAAAGCAGAATATGATAACAAACTTGCAAATTTCATAAGTTCAAGTGAAGTTGCTAATGAAATAGAAACATTGAAAAAAGAATTTGAAGATGGTGCAGAAAAAATATTTACCAATTTAATGTCTCATATCGAAAAAGCTGATAAAATTACTGAAGCGATCAAAGTTGAAAAGAATTATGTTAGTTTGGCCTAATAAAAAAAAGAATTGTCGGTGTTCGACCTGGTATTGACAAACATGATGTTGTTGTTAAAGAACAAATTTTAAAACCTCTAAAATTATCAGAAAACATCGATATTGTTGATTTACATGATCCGAATGTTAAAAATGCCTTAGATTTTAAAGGAAAAAAGAATTAGCAGTGTTAGTAAAGGAATTAATCCATTTGATTGTTGTTGTAATGATTCAATTAGAAGATCCTATTAAAATGTTTAATGAACTAAAACAAAAATTATGAGAATCATAAACAGCATGTTAAAGATTTTACAACAGAAGTCTATGAAAAACTTGATGAAAGAAGTAAAAGATCAGTAGACGATGTTGGTGAAATTAATGAAAAACTTATGAAAATCGAGCAATATTTTAATGAGCAATTGGGAAAAATTGCGCAAAATTTATCATACATATGACGATAAAATTCGTGAATTACTTGAAGGAATAGGTGATAAACTCGATAAAGTAAATAAACTAGAAGAAAACTTTAATAAATTTAAAGAAGATGTTAATAAATCTTTTGAAAATATTGATGACAGATTAAATGGATTAGGTGGCTATGATGACAAAATTTCTCCTTTATAAATGGCGCTCATATATTGTGTGAGGTGTAAGGCAAAAACTGAAACAAATGATATAAAATACTATGCAAATATCAATGGAGTTAAAAGAGTTTCTGGAAAATGTGCTGAATGTAACACTAAAAAGAGCCAATTTATAAAAACTTGAAATTTTTCTTAATAAATAGAGATGGCGGGACATTACAGTGCTTTCGATCTTTTTATAATGCAACACGAAAGAGATTTGAAAAAAGAACATTGGGATGATATTTCTCAAAAATATGAATTATCCGAAGATATGATGAGATTATACGTAAACAAAATTGAATCGGTATAACATTGCTAAATATCAAACTTTATCATCAGAGTTCATTCAAGAAAATATACATTATCAATTAAAAAGATATCATATGTCTGTTCTTTGTCTCTATCAACACTTGAGTATAAAGTTTTTGGATGAAAATAAAGATACAGTTGATTTGAACAATATTATAGATAGCGGTTACTATCCTGTGCAAATTTTATTGAAATATGTGACCGAGATCGTAAAATTTAAGGAAGAGAATCCTGAATATGACGAAGTAGATCATTAAAAATGACTCTAATCTTTTTAATTATTTTACTAAAATTTATATCTTTTCTTATAAAAACGTACATTAGATCGATGAAAAAATGATATCTTTCTTATACATGATGTTTAAAATTTCTAAATTTTCTCTTATTAAATGGCGGACTACAGAAAATATGCTAGTGATATTGAAAGGGCGGAGTTTTAAAAATTTCTATCCAATTAGTAAACAACATTTGAATGAACCGAATAAAAGAACTGAGTTTAATATTGATTTTGGAGATAACTTTTGCTCGTCTAACTTCCAGTTTTATATTTCTGGAACTTTAACAAAACAAGATGGTCAAGCATATCTTGGAACTGATAATGTTAGATTAATAGATTAATTTTATACCGTTTTTATTTTCTATGATTGAAGTAAGAAAACACAATAAATTGATAGAAGAAGTCGAAAACTGTGGCCAATTAAGCACAATTAAAGGAACTATTTCGTATTCAAAAAGTGATGTTATTTCTCAAACTTCTAATGGCTTTGAATCAGATTTTAAAATTTGGTGTTTTTGAAGCAGCTGGAAAAATTATCTCATTTTGGATTAGGATTTTTTGAAAATGTTACTATTCCGATCTATAAAGGAGGATTTTATCTAAGTTTTATAAGAGCAGAAGACGATGATGTGATTCTGAAGACTGCAACTGGAAATGTTATGCCTGTTGATGGAAAAATAACAATTACAGATTTTTTTATTAGAGTTCCAATGATTGATTATAAAACCACGAGTAAAATTAGGTTGATTGATGAAATTACAAAAAGTCCAAACATTATGTTTAATTTTCTAGATTGGCAATGTATTGAACAAAAAGGTATTTCCGGAACAACTTATTCGTTCGATATTACAAATATTTATAGAAAATATCTTCAATCCCAAGTTCGTTATCATTGGTTTTCAAAACAGGTAGACAGAATAATCAAGAAAAAAATCCTTCAAAAGTTTGATAGTTTGGATGTAAAAAATATCAGAGTAAAATTGAACGGTTCTTATTATCCAGATGAATTACAAAATTTAAACATTTCAGGAGGTCTTTTCAGAATCACGTATCAGATGTATCAAGATTTTAAGAAAGTTTACTGTAATAATAAGGAAATTGTATTACAATCCTAAAGAATTTTTAGCGAATAGACCTATTTATGTCATTGATACAACAAAGAGTTTGACAAATATTTCTGGTTCAAAGAACGATATAATTATCAATATGGATTTTCAAAATGATATTACTAACTCGACATGTTATGTGGTTGTGGTTTTCTGAGAAATTTTTAGCCTATGATGTGATTAAGAACGATATTAGAGAAATTCAGTAAAATTTTTGAAAAAATCGTCTTATTGTCTATATTATTCATTGGATAATTCTACAACTTTACAGAATTGTTAAAGATATTGATATAAGTATTCATTTTTAATTTCAAAAGAATATCTTAAAAATGGGGATGATATTAACAAAAAACTATTCCAAGGTCATCTTAAGGGTTGGACCGGAAGTTATGATTTTAAAAAATACTTTAATATTTTACTGATCCTATATACCAAATTTCAGCAAAAAAGCTCCAATAGTTCTCGAGATATAAGAGTTTTAAGATAAGGGATGATTGGGGTAGATTTTGAAAATTTTGTTATTTTCATGAAATTTTAAGTTGAACTCGCTTGTTTTTGAAGTTTCAGATTTTTCTGATTATTTTTTTTATGAATATTAAGAAATAGGGGATGATTTCACCCTTATGGATAAGTTAAGTCGAAAGAGTTAAGTATTTACTATATGTGTACCAAATTTCATTAAAATCGGTTGAGTGGTTTTTGAAATATAAAATTATTAATAAATTTGTAAACTAGCACTCCTAATTGAACAACTTACATAGCAGAGATATAGCTTATAACTTTCGAGACTCTCCGTAGCTCAGTTGGTAAGACGCTTGCCTTCAAAGCCTGAGGTTCTGGGTTCAAATCCCAGAGCTTCAGGCGCGCTTTTTATTGAGGAAGACATGGTTGTCGTTCAGTGGTTGGGGACAAGTCTTTACACGAGTGGCCATAGTGTAATGACTATAGAACAAGCCGAGTAATGACAACTGTGGTTGGCGCGCCATTTGCTTCCTCACCTTTCCACTTCATTCCTTAATTCCTTCTCTTCCTTAATTCGTTCATTACATTCATCATTCACAATCGTTCATTAATACAACATTACACTTACAAAAAACACCCGACACAAATTCCCTAATTGTATCTCTCCATCAACTTCTACACAGTTAGTAGTTACCAAAGAAAATTGAGACTTGGGAACAAAATAATTCCAGAGTCTAAGACCCGAATTACAGCTCCTAGCCATTAACTTGGTTGGACAGTAGCAGTGCAGGGCCAAGTCTCTAAACAATAGACACCGTAGAAGTTGAATGTGATGTGATCCCCCATAGCGCAAACACGCACACTAACAACACTACACCAAAGACACAATCATTCATTTTGTCTTTTACAATAATTGATGATGTTCATATTATTCTCTTTCATTCCTTCTAAAACTTCAAAAATATACTCTTTCGCTGATGAAAAAATCTCGATTTCTTCCGGAATAATCTTTGTAATCATAGACAAAATATCCTAAATAGTTGTACAATAGAATGAAATTATTTCTATTTATCTCTGTTGTAGAAATGTAAACACAAACATTTGCGCTGAAAAATTTATATCTCGGCAGAGTTAGTTCCATAATCTCCATTTATAACACAAAAAATCTTTTTTGTTTAATGGAAGAGTATAATGCCAACTGTTACAAGTGTTATAATAGAGGAGAAAATTATTGATAAAAGATATTTAGTTTGTAGAGATTGTAATTTAATTTTGTACGAAAGACCTAAACCTAAGAAATTTCGAAATAAAATAACACATTTGAATAACCTGCTTAAAAAAATTGCAATATGGAGGTAAAAAACAAAACAAAATTTGTTACAGAATTCAGAAAACAGAATAAAAATTTTTACTTATCTCTCATAACCCTTGAAAAAATTATTTTTCCTTTTCAAAGAATACATTAGGTTTGTAGGTATCGATACACACGTTTATTATGAGAAGATTTTACCTATAATCTTTCACTATTTGGATATTGAATTTGATTATGATTTTAAGCCAGAAATCCTCGATGATTTTATAGTACACTTGGAAAAGATAAATAATGAACCTCGTGAAAAGAATGTGGTTTTACTCACATTCTCCCCGACTTCTCGAGTGATTGTTAGCAAATTCCATCATTTCCGTTTATAAAGTTTTTAATTTATATAGTTTATTCGTAGCAGATTTAGACAACATTTTCCAATAGATTGATTCTAAGGAGATTTTACATTAAAACTGCTCAAGAAAGCTAGAAGCAAACATGCTATAGATTCGGTAATTTTTCATCTCGTGAGTTACTGTTTGATTTTACAGATTCGTTTATTGTCCTTTAAACAGTATTTTCCCTTGATTTACTGTTGGCTCCGAAAGTGAGCTAGAACCGCCATGTTCATATTCTACTTATATATATATACATATATATTTACAAGGTAGGAATACGCCACACCACCTGCCGTGTAACAGGCTTCTGAGCCGGGGCTCAGTTTGGACATTTTTGTCTTTTACCTTTCCGACCTCGGCCACTTTTGTCAGTCGGTGGGGGAGTGACTCCGTTAACGTATTGATTATTTTCTGCCTGGATGGACTGATTGGTCGAGGTCAGGTGGTTGACCTTGACTGTTTACTGACCAGCTGTTTACCGGCAGCGGCTATTGTTCAGAGCGGTCGGACACGTTCGGCAGAAGCGACTTGTTTTTCTAGTTGTTGACTTCTCGTCCTGATGCCCATGGCTGGCTAATTCTCCAATTTTCGGGAGGTAGTTGCTTCTTCTCTCTCTTTAATTTAGTTGGCGGTTTTTCTCTCCCACCCAGACACATATTTTCGTTGATTAATTAAAAGTAGTTTATTTATCATTTTGTAATTTGTGTTCCTTGTGTACGTTTTCGTGTCGCTAAGTGTTCTTTCCTGTCTTTCGTACGTTCTAAATTGTTAATTTATTATCTATGCCAGTTACGTTTATTATATTTTTGCACTAGTGCTTTCTACTGATCCGTTCGGCGAACGGATATTATTTATTTAGTAATCACTTTGTCTTTATTTAGTGTAAGCGAGACGGTACAGACTTTGCAAATTTTGTTACTTCGTGTTTTGTGTTGCGTGCAAAATTGGGTGGCAATATTCATGATTTCCATTTTATTGTTTAATTAATTATTTGCCCTATAGTAGCGTGAACGGATTATAATTTAATTATTGTTATTTTGGAAATAATGTACTGTTATTATTTATAAAATTACATAATTATTATTAGGCCCACCTAACAATTAATATTATAGAATGATTAAAATACACAGAATTATTGTTACAAGTAAATATTACCATGCTGAATAATTTAGAATGGCTGTTCTAGCCTATTAGTAAATGTTTTAAATGTTTGAAAATTTGTTTTTTTATGTAATATTAAATATTGTCACCAAGTAGTGTATCTTATAATACTTGGTGTCTTGAGTTATTTTCGGGAAACAGTTTTTCAATACTTAAAATGTACTGTTAGTTACAGATTGATATTTTTAATTGTTAAATGTAAATATTTTATATTTACTTTGTGGCAAACATACAAACATAATTAAATAACATAAACATAAACTCTTCTGATTATCTACCGGTTATGTTGGCATTCAATAGGGTCCCCGTGAATGCCGTCAACGGGACTGGTGCGGCGAGTCTGCCCAAACAGAACTGAAACCAAAATTGAATGCCCGCGCCCTGCCAGCGCTACTGTACCGGCACCCAACTGGAGGGACTGTGCTCCTCTCGTCTTGAACAAGGTTGGATCCAAAATGTGTTTTGGCCTACCAGAGTCCGGTATTCGCAGCATAGGAGGTTGGATAATTGCCTCCCTAAGCAGTTGAAAAGCTCGTTCCTGATCTTTACCCCAAACGAACTTAGCGTCTTTCCCTTATTAAAGCGTTCAGAGGGGCGGCCACCTCGGCAAATTCAGGAATAAACCTACGGAAGAAATTAACCGTGCCAATGAATCTGGCAACAACCTTTGGCATCCTTCGGAGGAGGAAAATCCCGAATGCCTTGGGTCCTGGCAGGGTCTATAGATACACCCCTAGACGACACGAGGTGACCGAGAAACGATATTTCAGACTTGGCGTAAGACACCTTCTCCGGATTGACTGTAAGGCCAGCCCTACCCAACCTAACCAAGACCTCCTCAAGATGTTTAACGTGTTCCGTGAAAGACTCAATGTAGACCAGAAGGTTCATCAAGATAATTAAAGACATACCTGAACTTCACATCGTGGAAGATGGAGTCAAGCAACCTAGTTAACGTTTGGGCCCCCACAGCTAGCCCCATAGGCACAGATTGGTACTGATACAAATTCCACGGAACACAGAAGGCCGTGAGAGAACGTGATTCCTTCTTCAACGGAATCTGATGATAGGCTTGGTTCAAATCAAATATAGTGAAAAATGTGGCCTTACCGAACCAATCAAAAGCAGAATGGAGATCGGGGAGAGGCACCGAGTCTATTTCAATCTTGGCATTATGTTTTCTTAGGGCGACCACCATACGATTATTTCAATTCGGCTTTGGAACCAAGAACGCTGGACTGGCATACGATGAGTTTGAGGACTCAATAACTCCTTGATCCAAGAGATCCTAGATGATGCCACGCATAACCTCCATCTTTGGAGGGGAAAACTTGTATGGGTGGGAGCGTACTAGCTGATTGTCAGTCAGACGAATTTCATACTCAATAAGATAGGTAGAACCGAGCTTGGGTGTGAGGACCTCCGGAAATCTTAAGCAAAGCTCACGGAAAACCCCAGCTTGCTCCTCACCCAAGTGACAGAACGGGTCCCCAGGGGCAGAAACCTTCCTCACACTCCACCTCACTAACCTTAATCCTTCTATGAGATCGTGCAAAATTTTAAGCTCGCTTCATTTATGAGACATAATGCCGATGTCAAACAGGAATAATTTTTTGTGGCAGGCTTTGCTTACACTCAGACAATAAATAAATGCATTAGCAACATTTGTACAAAACACCACCAAATTATATATTCAATGAATTATACTCCTTTAAAACTCTACATAAGAAGTAATACCTTATAAGATAATGTACAACTTTATCTGAACCTATTAAGAAGTTATTTCATTAAGAAGTTATTTCATTATTTGTAATATTGACAGCACGTACAAGTTGACTGCGTAACCGAACGAAAGTTATTGGTCAATAAATAAACGAGGTTTTACAAATTACCCGTAAATGCATGGGACTTTATATAACAAAATGAGACTTTACTGTTATATGCTATTTTAATAAGATATTGTAAACATGTTATTTTTAAATGTGTATGAAATAGACTACACCATCAAAATGTAACTCAATTATGGCTGTAAAATTAAGATACAAAATCTATTGAACGTGAAAAATAAATTATATGATTTCTTTGAGGAGTACTGATTGTGGTTTGCCACAGATAACCCAGCCTAGGTGTCACGTGACACCTGACACAGACCTCAGTGTCACGCTGTGTAGATTTTTTTATTGAAATGTCTTGGTTATACTACAATTTAAAGATTGCTTGGAAGTAAATAAAAGTTGTGCAAAATCAGGTTAGCTATTATTTGCGATTAAATTGAAGACGTTAATGTTTTATACTTGACTGTTTTTGTGTTAAAATAAAAAACTTGTTATATATGAAATAATGTAAAATAAATGATTCAATAAGGAAATTCCTGATCTCATATATTCGGATTAAACGTTTCAGAGTTCCAGGAAATGCCCAGGAAGAAAATCAACAGTGATAATTCAGCAATAATTTTTTTTTTTGCGTTGGGGTATTGGGGTGGATTCTCAGATCCTTACACGTCAACCTAAGCTTATTGTGTGCCCCTTTGATGTTAGAGGGGTAAGCCTATCTTTGTGCCCTTAATTAGGCTAAGAAGCTTTTCCCCGATACTAGCATCTGGTTCGTCGCCTGGTTGTTTGTCACCGAAAAGAGCCCTTCTCCTTGCTCCCCAGTCTCTCACAGTCCAGTATTATGTGTTTTGCAGTCTCTTCAGACTTATTGCAGCAATACATTTAAAAACAAACACTCCAATAGCATGCCTTTTATTTTTTAATTCCTTTCGTGTTCAAGGAACAAATACTTTTATTGAGTTATGTGGGTCTGATAATGTGTTCCTTGAGCACGAAAGGCCTCACATAATAAAGAAGTATATTATTGCAGTTTTTTTTTCTTCAAATTTAGAGTTTCAATAAGAAAAGAGATTCTAGAATTTACTGATAATCCAATTAATTAAAATACAAGAAATTTTTATTTTTACAGATATTGAAGACTTCTAAAACATAACTCTTTCTGTATTAAAATTTTCATGTCAATACTCCGTTAATTTAGTAAATCTCAGCCATTGTTTTAAGTGGTTGTATAGGCTACATCTTCCAATAAAAAATAGATACAGATATAAAATTTTAATAATTTACATTGAAAAAGAGGTAAATCTTAAGCTCAGCGACTACCGCTCCGATCGCCGTAATTTTTTTGCATTCTAACAAAGGTTAACGTAATTTCACCGAAAAAAAAATAGTCCCGATTATCGCCGTAGCCGTTTACTCCCCCCCTCAAAAAAAATTTTTGGAAAAAATAAAATTAAAAAAAACCTGACTGACAGTGCATTTATTCGTTTTTTTTGGTGTTATTAGTTCGTAGGGCACGTAATTTCACCGAAAAAAGTAGTCCCGATTATCGCCGTAGCCGTTTACTCCCCCCCACCAAAAAAAATTTTGGAAAAAAATAAAATTTGAAAAAACCTGACAATGCATTTATTCGTTTTTTTGGTGTTATTAGTTCGTAGGGTAGTAGTCCATGTACTAATTCTAGTATAAACTCGTCTTATCTTATCAGTAATAAAACGCGCGCCTCTTATCTTTTGCCTGTAATTGAAACCTTCTGTCTGAGTGTTGTGTGTGTAAGCAGTCATGCGTGATCTGGGCTTGGACTTTGCAAGCTCGAGTTTAATTTTTTTTCTAAAAGAGCAAGCAGCGCGAAAGCGCTGCGCAGCGGGCAAGCATCGCGTGATCTGAATTTTGAACAGGCAAGCTAGGGTCTATTTAGCGTGTGACAAGAACCATCGCAAGCCATGTCAATAACTTCACTAATTATTCCTTGTCCATGTGGGTTTTGTTTGTGTACGTCTGGCGGTCAATCGAAGCCGTCCTATAGGTCACGTGACCCGTCCGGCCAATCGGAAACCTTCCTGTTTGTCACGTGGCTACTGTCAATTCATCAAAACGTCCATGATCGGCCATTGTTTTTAGTTTGATAGTCGAAAATCTTGTTATTTATGTGTTTCGTATTGCCAACATTGTACTGCCGTTAAAACTGGTTTTTACATGTTAGCGATAATCGGGACAATTTTTTTCGGTGAAATTACGTTAACCTGTGTTAGTACAAACACATAGATTTTTTTGCATAATATAATATTTTTGGGGTCAGGAAATAGTACACGATTAAGATTAAAATGATTTCTTTTATAAGACAAACATTATTTTGTGAAGCGAGTTCTGGGTAGTGCAGAGTACTTTTCGTTATTTAGTTCCCTTAGTTACAGTTTCTTACTATTTGTAATTAAATTTTCATCTGTAATAAAACATATGATTGCTGTAAACAAGTATAAAAATTTTACCGGTTGTAGTTGAATGGGTGTTATTAAAATGTGTGCTATATTCGTATAATTTAATTTATTTTAATTACAAATCAGAAAGTCGAGTAGACTCGCATTTTGTTGTGAAATAATGACGTGCAGGAATCAGTCAGTACAGAAGAAAACTTAAAGAAGAAAATTACGTAAGCTGACGAGTACAAGACTAAATGTGAGCTTGTGAGTATTTTTACTGATAGTTTTATAAAGAAGTGTAGTGATTAATGTTTAGATATAGATAGTATTAAGTTTTGAAATAAGATAGATGAATGTTGGGACTGATTTCGTAAAGTTTAAAAATATTTACTCATACTGGTCTTGTCCTGGAAGCATAAAAATATGAAAGTTTTTAAATATTAAATATCTCATTATGAATAAATTGATGCAATGTGATAGGATAATAATTAATTATGAAAGCTTTTATTTATATGAAGTTTACATGATACGATTATATACGTTACAGAGAAGCACAAATATGCCTGAACTTTAGAATAATCTCTGCAAACTAGTGCCAATCCTAAACTAGGTTTTATGAGTAACGCACAAAATGCAAAAGATTTCGATACAACCTTAGATTGTGATAAATATAGTTTTTATTTGTTGTTTTAGTATTAATTGTTTAATCTTCGGTTGGCTTAGGATTACAGCGAAAGCAAAGTTATGGATTGCAATTTTAAATAGGTAATTTGTAAACGTTCCACATAAATTTCGCTCAAATTTAAAATAATATGCAATGTTTACAACACACGACGTTTGAGTTTTGGGTAAATATTGAGAAACAAATCTCATTCCTAGCCCTTTCCATACATTTAAAAATGTCGTTGCAAATTATATGAATTATGTCCCCACCTGCTTCCTATATATTTTAGTGGCAAGCACTGGAACTCACCACAGCGCAGTGATATCCACGGGTCTCAGGGCTGCTGCAGTGGAACCTCCCTCCTCATCTCATCTTCTAGCCTGCGTCACTAAAAACATCCCTGTTAGTGACAGTTGGTGCAGGTGACGATTCCAGTTGGAACACTTGCCAGACCTGCGCTCTAAGTGTTTCCATTTCATTTCAACTAAACCTTACTCGGCGGATCCCCTTCTTTAAGTATATCTTAATTGTGTTTTTATATTTAATTTTTTCAAGTCGTTTGTTAATGCAAGGAGAACTGTACTATTTTAATCTAAATGCCCGTTTCTTTCACCATTTATTAATCTAATTCTCATTTTAGATTAATGTTTTACATGTATATTTTAGTATATAATACTCGTACTAAATAGTCTGCCTGCACTGGTTCCATAAAAGCATACGACGATGTAGGATAAGATTATTGCTCTTTGATAGGTCATTGTGTTTGATGACTGATCCATATAAATATTAATGACATCACGTAGTTTTACGTACCGCATTCTAAATTTGAATCATGATTGTGTGGGTCATAATCGATGTTGCTCATTTTGGAGCCAGGTATATGTTGCTTCAACTTTTTTGAACAAGGTGTGTGTCATTTGTATAGCCTATTAAATCCTCATAAAATGTACAATTGTTAATCTTTCACGAGCATTTGTAAAGTTAGGTTTCCTGTGCAACTAACCAAAATACTCTCCTTATTCAAATGGCTGAGTTTGAAATATGTTTGTACTCCATATTTGCTCTCATCTGTAAATGTGCCTATAGAAAAAGTGTGGATCATATGACAGTCCTGCTGGAGGATGAGACATCCCTAAACTGTACCGTCCTCTGTATGTCACGTGAAGACATTCTTTTATTTAACACTTTTATTTCTATTTACAACTCCCCTTGCCTAACCACATTTAGTTTGGATTTAAGTACATAACCATTACAGGTTACTTAGGTTTTAATTTGACATTTTCCACAAAAGAGCCGGTTAGGCTCCGTATTATTGGATGGATTTCAATACCTCTTTCATAATTTGTAGACCCGTTATATAACACACAGTTATGTAAAAGAAAATTACACTTCGTTACTATATAAAAATAACAGTAACTAAAACTGCATATTTTCATATACATATTTCATATTGTACACATTTTCGTTATTGTTATAATCCAATGTAATATGGATATATAGACATTGGGCTACTAAAATAATAATATTTCCTGTAAACAACTAGTTTTATTGTTTTAAAACTCGGGCAGTAGAACAATGTTATTTAAATCTATCTTTCCATGCAATATTTTAAATCGTCTACATACATACCTACAATATATACTTAGTTGGAATTCTATGAATGCAACATCAAGTTATGGTTAGCATTAGCGAATATTCTTGCATTGATTTTATAGGTAACTATGAAGACAAAGAGGAAATTGCAGAATAAATACATTTGTAAAACAAACTTAGTATATAACGTAATAGGTTACATAGTGACATGTCGCTGTGACCTCTATTCATTGTGCATGCAACCTCTACAAGTCCTGGTTCGTGACCATTCGTGTGGCGTACAGCTACCTTCCTGTTTATATTAATCAATAAGTTTCTACATATTTTGCTGTTTGTAAGCGTTACTTTAAACTGTAACTGTACTTTATAATATGTTTTCTATATTTCGACAGTTACAATACACAAAGTTCAAAAATATATGCTATCAAAGAAATGATGTGCATATTTCGTTATTATGCCAAATCAATAAGCCTTGTATTTACACTATAAAATATCATGAAACACATAACAGTTATTTATTTTAAACATGTGATTTTTGTTAACAAGTGTTGAGTAAATTAATTTAACATTATAGTTGTAATAACTGTTTTAAATGACGAACCTGAAAGGCGCGTAGGCTCATATAAATTACTAACTGAACAATATGAATTAAATATAGTGAAATCAAAAGAAAGACTTGAAATTTTGCGAGAGAACTTAGATGATCTTCAACAACTGGACAACGACAGAAGATTGTGCAGATTGCGGATTATGGAAGCTGACTAGTACAAGACCAAATTTAGGTTTGTGAGTGTTTCTTCTGATAAGATAGTAGTAAATGTTCAGCTAGAGGTATAGTACGTTCTGAACTTGCAAAATATACACGGAATTTCAAATTTCCTATGCTACAAATTATTAAGTTTGAGATATAATGGAAAAATGGTTATCAATTTAGGTCCAATTTCGTAAAACTTATTAATGAATTGAGACATTTACAATGATGATTAGTTTAAGTACTACAAGTGACAGATTGTAACACGAGAGCCATGGAATTTGTTGCTAGTATCCCATTTACAGGTGGCAACTATAAGGAGGCAAAAGGTATCCTATAATGTGGATTTGAATACTACGTTACAGATTTGTTAACGTTTACTCTCACCATTAATTCAAAATAGAACAAGTTGTCTGTCAACCCTTTATGGCCAGTTTGACACTCAGGTGAGACATTTATGTAAAGTATTTATAGTTGTCTGTAACATTAGTAATCAAATACAAGCTATGTCAGGATTTCTTTACACAAACTATGTATCTTTGGCTTTAATTCTTAGCTATTTTGCAAACAGTACAAACTTTTGTTCCTGATTTAGTAAATCATAATTAACAAATGTGTAAGGGTTAAATGTAAGTGTTAAAAAAAATTTATATTAGTGTTTGGTATGTTACTTTTTTTACACTATGATTAGTGAACTTTAAAAAATCCCTAGTCTACATAATGAAGAAAATGTCAAAGAGATATTTCAAAAATTATAATGACCTACCTTGGCAGGGATTGGGACTGCCTGTGCTTAAAGCAGTTGCCGTGCATTCACCACTGTTACCAGAACCAACAGCAATGGCTGCAGTGACACTGTTATGTGCACCCAGGTTAGAGCATTGCATGGTAATAGGGCCAATCCTTGGGGAGGTCGTCACCCTTCTACTATGTAATACTCCCCTCCGTTATTAGATTGGTTAATTGAAATGTAGGTTAAGTCACGTGTGCTTCAATCTACCGGATACAATATGCGCTTCCTCGACAAGAGAATAATGTAGATTCGTAAATTCTCACTGACACGTATTGAACTGTACAGTATAATTACTTTATAACGGTGTTTAATGTTTTCAGATTATATAATTTTTAATTATTATAGAATTCCGAGTAGATTTAAACAAGAAACGAGTATTTTTATGTGAAAAATCGGTTGATATTAAAGGAAATTTTATTCTATCCTCGGTTGAAATTTAAGTGTTATAAAATATAGAGCTTACTCTATATATTATTAAATTTTACTGAGAATTTCTAGTCCAATTCTACCCAATCTTTCAAGTGCACAATGTGCTAACTAGAGAGATGTATCAATATAACCGTTGTATTATATTTACGTATAAATTAATATTAGGATCTGATATAAAAGGAATTCCTCGTTCCTAAATATAAAACTATAAGACCACTGCTAAACTTTGGACTAACCTTTTCATAAAGATTTTTCACAACGGTTAAAAACGACTAAATTTTGAAACCATTATGAATGTAGTTTCCTTATGAACTTTATAACAATAGAACTTAATAGATTTATTAAACTCATATAATCTTTCCTTTTATTAAATATTCTTCATAATATCCTCCGTTAGTAATTTCTGTCATAGGTGTACGTATATATGAAATTTAGGTTACGTCACGTGTGCTGCAATCTACCGCAGAAAATATGCACTACATCAACAAGAGAATAATGTTGTATAATGTTAAATTCTCACTATAACGTGTTGAACTTTACGGTATGAATGCTTGATAACGGCGACTAAGTGTTTCAGAATTTGTTTATAACAAATTAATATTGAAGTGCTAGTAGAATTAAACAAGAAAAGAATATTTTTATTTGAATACTCGATTGACATAAGAAGTAAAATTTACTATATTCTCGGTTGTGATTTAAGTAATATAAATGAAGAAGTTACGTCATATTTTTTTCGATGTGATATCATTTTCCGCTACCCCTATCGCCAGTCTTTCAAGTGCACTATGTGCTGACTTGAAAGATGTATCAATATTATAAGTGTAGATAGGTATTATTTAAAATTATTGATAGGATAAGAATTCCACGTTCTTAATATATATGACACTTTAAGACCACTGCTAAACATTGTACTAACCTTTTAATAAAGATAAGGTTTACAACGGTTATTAAGAATAAATATTGAAACCATCGTAAACTTAGTTTCTATACATGCTTTTTTACAATGGAATTCATAGATTTATTAACACCATGGAATGATTCCTTGTCTTAATTATCCTAAATAATGTTATCCGATAGTTAGAAATACGTAGCGTCTATAAATAACAAATTGATCATATTAAATTCTGCTCAAAATTTTGAAACTAATTTGAATGATCAAAGATTATGTAGGATCCATTAAAGAATTGTGACACGTATAATAATTAAATACGTGTATTAATACGATTGTAAACTCGCAACATTTTTCTTTTCCTTTGTGTGTGTTTAAGTTACTATACACACTTTAGTTAAGTAAAACATTTAAAAATTAATTGTTAAGAATGATTAGTTATTATTTTAATTTATGACAGTACTTAATCAAGTGTATTACCTCATCGGTAGTTATAATAACGGACAAGTATGTGAAGTAGTGGCCGGAGTCAATACATTAACTGCATTCAGCTAAAAAATACTGTAAAATAAGTAGGTAAGAGTACTTCTGAAGACCGACAGGTAACAAGTAAAATTCATCATTTGTTACAATCCAAACTTAAGGCTTAATATTTTAACATCAATACTCAGACATCTACAGCCATACATTCAAGACCAGGGATCAGTATTAGCGGCTAGTGATATCACACTTATGTAATTCCGCCGTTTCTTTATCACGGACAGATTGAAGAACAGCATTTTCTTAGGGACACTGCAGCAAATGTTTATCCATATCAATTCTCTGTTATTGAGGAGAAGGTTGAGGAAAAGGTGAGAGCGCTTTGCAGTAAATAACACATGCATTCCTCCTATGGCTTGGTGACATTGAATATATATTTCTGACTCAGACTATCCTTAATGTGGAGTTTGATGATAGCTGAAGTGCCAAAACCCATTGTTGATTAGCAAACTTCTTTTCCACTGTGATCTACTAGTGGATGACACTCTTTGGTTGACAAAACAACCTCGCTTTTGTCAAGTTGCATGAGATATTGTTAACACTTGTAACTTTTATATTTTGATTTATTCCAAATAAGAAAGGACTAAAAATAATGCTTTAGAACATAAAAATCTAGTACAGATCTTACAACATTGTCTAGTTGAATGAGATAATGTAGTTAGTACGCAGGGTGACCTACACGTGTTCATTTAAAGCTTATAAATGACACAATTAATCTTAGTTTACTAGTTGACCTGGAAGATATCGATTGTGAACCACGCTACTTGCAGTGCAATCAAAACGACACAGCATCGAAAGGGATACAAAATATAAAACTGGAATATTTCCTTAAAAGTTTTCCGGGCTCTTCATACTTCATACTGACGTTTAGGTAATATTTTAATTACTGCCAGGATATTAAAAGGGAGAGAAAATCGTTAGGTAAAATCTCTACATATAAGAAAAAATATATTTACTTGTCTGGGGGTTATCTTAAGTGTGTAAAGCGTAAGAAATCTAATTTCAGAAAAAAGAATGATTTAATATTTTTAAACCCTATTGATATTTTTCAATGTTGACCACCACTACAACTCCCAAAACATAATGATTTTTTTCTAAGATAAACTTTACAAACAATTCATGAACCTTGTTTGAGTATTTGAACAGTAACTATTAGTAAAACTGAAAGTACACTACTTCAAACAAAAAACGAGTGAAGAAATACTTTTCAAAGTAAATACCATAGGGTAGAAATTTTATATCATATTCTGGCAAAAAGCAATGGTGGCGCCAATTTAACAGTTAAATACGTTTATTATTACGTTTGTAAACTCGCAACGTTTTTCCTTTCTTTGCGTGTGTCTATGATGCTATAAACACTTTCGTTCAGTATAAAAAGCCAAATTTATATCTGGGGAAATAGACGTAAATTATGATTCAGAACAATGCAAATCACTCGCGTGTGTATCATTGTAGAGTGATAAGGTTTTTAATTTTTGCAAATATTTAATCAACTGTACTGCCTCAGCGGTAGTGATGATAATGGACATGTATGTGACGTAGTGGCTGGTGCCCATACAATAATTACATATAGCAAAATGTACAGTAAAATAAGTAGGTTATACTACTTCTGCGGTTCTACTGGTAAATAAGTCAGTAATGAGTTGCTAAAATATAAACATAAGGATTATATGTTTAACACCAATATTCAGACTACATGTACAGCCATACATGCAAGATAAAATCTACGTGAATTGTATTTAGTGAGAATTGTGTTGTTTTGACTTATGCATTTGAAGAATATTCCAGTCCAAACGCTATCGTTTGGTACCTCTGTAGGTACAGCCGTGGTCATAGGCCGGAAGGAGACTGAATATGTACTCTGCTACGTTTGTCCGAATCAACTTGAAGCAAAACTTACGATGCCACTGTACTAAAATATTCAAGGGTATAAAGTTTTAAAATTGTACTTTCATAGTAACGAGGAATAATTATTGTTTGTTAAGAAATAGACCTATTTTGGCTTAATTTACCGTTATATAAATCCTCAGGAAGAGAACACATCTAGATCTTTACAATAAGATAGTTAATAAATGAAATAATATTTATTTCCTCATGGAAATAAGGAAATAAAGATCACACCAATATACAAAAACAGGATATGATCTCTAGGGCGTAGCCTAATTAAATATAAGTAATGTAAAATCTTTGTATAAAAAATATAACGTATTGAGAACATGAAATTTACAATATAAATATGTATTAATGTTACATATATACACTCATAATGTAATAAAAAGAATAAAAAGCAAATAAATCAAATCAAGTGTTAGAGAATAAGATGACTACCAGATAACAACGGCATAAATGATAGTGATGATGAATGATTAATAAATAATACAAATTTTAACTAATTTATGGAAAAAAAGATTATATAAAAAACAGTTTATTAGGAGGCTTGGAAACTCACACACTTATACACTCATGCCACACATAACCAAAATCTCTCTCTCTCTCTCTCTCTCTCTCTCGCTCTATCTCCCCCTTTTCCTGTCCCTACATTTACTGCCATCAAAAGACACTCTCTCAACACACAATCCTACACAGCAACAACATCATGACACTATCGTACGCCAACCCACTGTAAATACTCCTGATGAACATGATGTCAATCATAGCTAGCATGTCACATCATCCATCTCATGATCAAGTATCTATGAACATGGCAAGACACAATTTTAGTAGCAGTACTGCAAGTACAAGTAATCTACTATGTCAGTGAATGTGCATTGTTGTATTACATTTTTTTAGAGATAGACAAATTTTCTTTTCTATTCCTATTCTACCACTCCTATTTTTTATGCTAAGACTAGACTAAACCCATAAAGTTGTTTGATCTTTACTAAACAGATCAAAAAGTATGGTTTGTACTGGACAAATAGAGAGTACTAAGAAAATTGACGGACAGGAGCTGCACTATCCCTCAATAAGATACCCTTGTTGTCTTTCTAATAATAATAATACATTTGTAATATTCAATTTCTAAGATGTTCAATTGTTTGATCTTATTTTGATGTAGTTTAACCAAAACTTTAATAAATGTTTCTTTTATATAAAACATGACGTTTCAACTTTTGAAATTATTCTTATAGAACATAAGGTAAATATTTTTATTGTGTAATAATCATCAAATGTTTATAATATAATATTATGTCACATTATATCTTATGAAGCCTCTTTAAATATATCATTTATAATGACCTTACTTTTATCTAAATGTTTTCATAACATAAGTACCTTGTTTTATAATTTTAACATTTTGGTACATACATTTTCTTCAGCATATAACTAAATGTATATTACGATATTTAGTGACTTCTTAGTTATTGTTCCACATTTAAAAACCATTCTTTATTACAATCTCCCATACATTCGTAAGTGAAATTGTTATTAAAAAGATTGGAATGACTGAGAGTATTGATTTTACGAAACAAATCTAAAGTAGTAAGAAAGTTGAGTACTATCATTTAAGAATATGTAGATTATTCACGCAGTAAAAAAATACTAGGATCGTAAAAATTAACAACGCATCATTTCAGCGCACCCTTGCGTTTTAGTACACTACCTACCTCGCTAGAACTAATTATTAAAACACAAGTTTTTAACCTAACTCGAGAAAAAAAAAAATGTGAATGCATCATTTAGCATGATATCTCAATAAATATCATCTTCGGCCTTTAAAATGTTCAAGATACTTCATTTCTACATAGACAACATCAAGTTCTATGATGGTGCATGTTTAACTGCAGAATTTGGTTCAGCGTCATTGAAGCACTCAGTGGGCTGAAACAATTACGTTTATGCCTACTGAGAGGATGTTAAGTTTTCTGTTCTGTATGATTGATCTGTATGACAGCATGACGATAAGGAAATGAGCTATATAATTAAAATTTTGCATGCAACTTTATAGAAGCCTATTAAATTAAAATAACACATGGTGCAGCGTACTCGTACCTTGCATATATAAACCAACAATAAAAGAAATGGATGTGGTCCATGTAAAAACACAAAAGTGGAACAGGTAACTGCGAAATTTTAAGAAAATTCACAAGCAGCAATAAAGTGCTAATCACAATTAACCGTAATTGTCTATATCGATTGTAAATCACTGACATAATATATAAAAGTTAAGCGTAAATTTTATTTCAATTAATATATGTACTAAATGTCTAAGTATTTTAAAATAGAAAAGACAGGGTATACTTTTGAAATTTGTAACAAAAGAAAGACAACTAATGCCAAGGTATTCTGATAATGGTGAAGAAAAAAGTGAACTAACTTTACATTAAAATGGATTGATAAAATACCAGCAAGCCCTACCCTGATGAAACTGCAGAAGATTATAATTTTTAGAAAACTAGAAGCTAGCTCATCCTATTATGTTACTGACATATCCTTTTGGATTATAGTGTATTCAAGGAAATGTTTGTAAAATTACAAAGCGTTTCTGGATATAAAATGTTTCACCAACACCATTTACATAATTTTGTCAGCTGTACCACAGAGATTTAATTGAAACACTTTACACCAGCTGGATTTATTAAACGTGATTTTTTATGTTAACATTTATTTTCATCCTAATTATAACGGGTTCTAACGTATTTAATGTATTATTTCCATTAAAACAAGTCACAGTGTATAAATATTTTGCAGTAAACTATTTCGGAGACATAAATCGGCCTGATTGATCTAGGGTGAAACACTGTTTTATTCAACAAAGCATACTTCGTCGTACAGTCGTCTTCAAGAAATCCATTTTTTTTAATTTTTTGGCCTGTGGTCTTAGTAGCTTGATATAATGTGGACTTATGTGTGCATTGCTCTCTCCCGGTGAGATGTTACAAATGTTAGTGTCTACTCGTCAACAGAAATCTGGAATTCTCACTAAACCTTAAAATCTGAGTCTCCGAAGAAAGAACCCAAAGGCCCACAGCTTGGCACCACTCCGAATGGTAAATCAAAATATATTATTTTCTTCCTCGATCGTAGGCCTTGTTACTGTATTTAATTTTGTTTATTGCAATTATACTAGAATGAGTTAAAAAGTATCATGAGTTGACAAACAACAAAACAAATTAACCTTTATTTCTTTTTTTATTTTTACGAATCCTATATTACAAGTTTTGACATTTACCTACATTAGCAAACTCATAACAGGCGTTCATAAATTGTGAGTATTTGGTAATTAATTTATAACCTTTTGTGTATAATAGACGGTATTTATTTACCTATTAAGAGAGGACGTTGCAAGGTTTTAGGTTAGAATTGGGCAAAACATTTATTATTTTGGAACTTTTTAGATAAATTTTGCATGTAGTTCTGTTAAATACTGACCGAGCCGCGCCGCTACTTAAACGTGGGTTAAATAATTCCATTCTTATTGAAATGCATATTTCAGCTGCTACCAAATCTTGTTGTCACTTTAACTATTATTACTTAACAGTCACATTGACTTTTGTTTCTTCTAATGGTAAACCCGTGATTACGATCTATATATTACAAGTATATTACATTTGCAGTACAATAGCTTATCTGGTTTAAAAACCTCATTTTATTAGTTTATGATTATTTAGTGAAAATAATCTATTAAATTATGACATAGTTACTATTTATTTCTAATAATTATTTCTAAAATTTCTTTTAGGCATCTCTAAATATCAATTAAAACCCATGTTTCATTTGAGAACATTATTTTATCCGCTATTACGATTCAGGACAATGGGCGTAGCGCTGCGTTTATAGCCATTAAAATTGGTTGGCCAAACTACGGAATGTTTATTTACAAATGATATATTCTTCCATTTCTCCTTGCCATTTGGGTAACTTAAGTTTCGATAACGCTCGGCAAAATTCTACTGGTTTACATGCACCTCAATTAGAAATGCATCAATTTGATCTATATCACGAGAAAGATTCCTCAGTACAATGAATGTGCTTAAAAGAATGCAATTTTAAGAAATAATTGTGAAAAAATATACTTACTCAAACTTAGATATTTGATCAGAGCTTTAGTAAGTTAGTATCTCCGAATAAATAGTATCTTTAGGTACAAAATATATTTTGTCAGATCTTTAGTATGTATATCCGTAAATAATACTGACCTTGATAGAATATTTGACGGTGCTGATCAAAAGCAACAAGAAAGCGTATAAAAATTATAAAAGATGTGTTCTGTCACTCAGTTATGAGATTTATCGACCCTTTATAATACTTAGATATGACGATAGTCCAAACAAGGTTATGGATTAAACGCGTGTTTTAGAGATCTAAACTTCTTAGTTTATTTCATAAAAATTGTTTACAACTGGGAACACTGTAATTTTACTATTACTTTACATGTCGTCATAATATATTGTGGCAGTCACCACATTTTTTTAAAGAAGTACAATACTAAACGTCATAGCTATCTAAGGAAATGAACTATTAAGATGAAAAGATACTATTAATACAACTCATGAACTAATAATTGCCATGATTAATTGTAATTACATTAAGATTATAAGCTATTCTCATATAAACGTATAGTTAACCAAATAATATTAGCGTGCTATTCTAAAATAGCTATTGTAGCCAAATTGACTTTCACATTAAGCAGTGCGTTACTTACAGTAGTGTATGTGTTGTGTGTGTATATTAATGTGAGTGGAGCGACCTGCAATTTTAATCACCCTGTAACAATTTAGGAAAACAACATACCATTTTAAATTTTCTTATGATGTAAATTATAAGATTTGCAAAACCATTATACTTACAGAAATATTTTAATAAAGTACAGATTTACAATTAGTGTAAATTTTTCTAGCTCATCGGACATCTCCTCATTCTACGTTTTAGTGTATATTTATCCTTAACTAAACTCCAGTAAATCTCAAATGCGTACTTTTATTACATTTCGTATCTAAGTTAATACCATCCGTAAATCTTCGTGAAAGTTTTATGGATTCTGTATTACTTTAGGAGTATTACCGCTATAAGTTGCTAATCATGGGGGGAGAGTAAGTTGAAATGAGAATACGTTCAGATCCTCCCACAGCTGGATAAGAACCTCGTTCTCGTTTAATCCAGAATGAGATGTATCACTGACAAATTTTGATAATTTTTCATTGTCATTTACAGTTTTTTGATAAAAATATACCTGGACTAAATCAAAATTTAATTTGTAATTTTCATTAATGATATAATAGTCGTATTCAGCAATTTATTGTGTTAACACTTTTAGAGTTCCGTACTGTATAATATCATAATATACACCGAGTTTTACTGTATCAAAAACTGATAATCGTATCTTGCTATGCTTTTTAAACGCACTGCAGAAAGATAAAAGTTTATATATTAATCATTAATATTTTTATTTTTTTTATTTTTAAAGTCATTAATTTAAATAAGTAAGAAGTAATGCTAAGATGATCATAGCATAATTCACATGTTAGCACTTATAATTTTTGTAGTTTCTTGTGGACTATCCACAGTACTTGTTTTACGTGGATTGATAGTCATTTGCAATACACAGATCAACACTCTTCCTACTTTGCAGCTCAACGTTATACAGTATTTTTACCATAAATAACTATTGCTAAGACTGAGGCAATAATTATATGAATTTGATTAACTAGTTTGAATAGTTTAGCTTGAACCTGAAGTACCTTTGTTCAGAGTCCCAGGTTTAAAGAAGCGTTGAGAAATCCAGATTGTAGTTAAAGACTGATTAAATTTCCACTAGCTGTATCCTCTCTTTGATAGCATTCCAATTAAAAATTTACGTTACACTAAGCTACTCAACTAAATGTTAAAATCTTGTTCGGTTTTCATGGAGACGATGATAAGTATTGTTAGGTAGTATACGGTTCAACTCTATATAATTCTTACTGATAATTTTATCTTTGATTCTTGCTATTTGGTTCGATTGGCTGTTCAAATCGATTTATTGTTCAATCAAGTCAATAGCTAAGAATTGTTAATAATACCCCGTGGTGAAGATTTCAAAAACTATAAAAAAAGCTTAATGATAAATACATAATCTCGAACATAATTTTTACTAAATGGAAACATATTTGTACATCCCGTAAAAGCAGTAATTATTTTAGAAGTAATTTAAAATGTAACTGGCCACACGTAAAGTCTGGTGCATGTTCCGGCAACAAACAACACCAGCTTGCCGCATTAGTTATTAACAAAGGGTTTCATTAAATTTGCACTCTCACAACGTTTTGCTTTTCCTCAGAGTATTTCACCTCCGTACAGCACAAGTTAGACACATCCAATAATAATTTTTATTTAAAAGGCATCACGAGAATATATTATTTGTTGTTGCAATATTATATTCTAGATTGTAATTGCAGAAGTTTTTAATGAAGGAGCAGATATCCTCCAAAAATATAAACATTACCCCAACAAGGTCTTATTGAAATTGTGTTCTTGTACATCTGTCAGTACGTCAATCCATCCGTCTGTTAGTCTGTACGGTAACACTTTGTAGGGATATTTGATTTACGTGTGATCTTTGTCAAAGGAAGAAGATCTGCACCCATTCCTAAGCGGCTTGCACATCTAATCTATAAATACGTGTACAAAATTGCACAGTCCATCTACATGCAGACAGTTATCAGTATCATATTTTATATTAAAACTGAAAATATGAAACTTGAGGTCGCTGATATAAATTCTGATCAGGACAAGATCATTGGCCTGTCAGCAACGGCCTCAAGTTGAATATCAGCAAGTGTTCAGTTTTACATATAGCTCCACAACAAGAGATACAGTCTATCGGCCACGTGAGGTGATGGTGATGTTTGAATCCCAGACCCTGGTGATTCAGCAATCTTTTTCGCCCGTCATTTTTTCAGTATTTTATTACTGTTATCTAGCATATGGGAGTAGCCTCTCAAGGGAGGACACGGGAAGGATTCTAAAGTTTAAAAACACTGCAGCAAGGACCATTTACTACTCTCACGTTTTGACCAAGTGTCCCTTTATCGTGAGGCTGCCCACCTTCTTCCTATATAACACTTCTTCAGTATGCTGACGTGCTGCATGGTTCAAAAGTTCTTACGCTTCTCTACAGGAGCCTAAGTACGTTCTCGGGAAGATGTTGCTGAACGATGCGTCCTTCACCGTGCAAGGACTTCACTAGAGGTATGCTAGAGACTGGCCGGAAAAGTTGTTCTTACTTTTGGCCTACCCTTATCAATGATCTTTTCGAATACATTAAATGTGGTACAGCTTGGAACGCCTTTTATGCCTGGTTTAATTTTTGTATACTATTGTAGTAGTTATAAACTTTTCACCTTTTTACACAGTTTACTAATTATAATTTACCAGATGCTAGTATCGGGGAAAAGCTTCTTAGCCTAATTAAGGGCACAAAGATAGGCTTACCCCTCTAACATCAAAGGGGCACACAATAAGCTCAGGTTGACGTGTGAGGATCTGTGAATCCACCCCAATACCCCAACGCTAAAAAAAAATTATAATTTAGCTATCAGGTTTAAACTAAGTTAGTTCTAATATCACTTGTAAAAAGGTAATATAGTGTAGACATATTTCCAATCCATCCGGTTAGGGAATTTTGACAGCTTTCAAAATCTATTGAATTGATGCAAATGCTAATCGTCGAGAGTACCCAAGTGGAAACTAGCGACTCAGGGCCTGTGAACATGATCGACAAGTGTTCTATCGAAGGTAGCTCGGCCTGTAGCGTTTTAGGCGACATTGATTTTGAATTTTAATATAGTTTAATTTCACCGATTAAGCGTTGATCCAGCATAAGTAATCAAACATATTTTATTCAGCCTTGGAGATTGGATTACAATTTATTCCTTCAATTTTATTAAGGGTTTTGTAACCGATAATCCCATAGGTATGGCAGGAAAATTCTTGCGTGACTGCAGACCCTATGGCACTCAGGAATACTCTAAGGGACGGTGTGGAGGACTTTTGTTCGTAATTATAGTTTATACATATTTCATTCAGGATACTAGCGATGAATGAATAATGACAGATGATGTAAGAATTTTCTGTCTTAAAAATATTTTTTTATTTCAATACTATTATTACAGTATTATTGTTACTTAGTAAATTTGTAACAGTTTATAATAAATTAGAATGAAACCGAGCTAAATCAAATAACAGTGAATTCAGAACTAACACTCGTGACTGCCCTTTCCCTTTTTATTCCCTTAGGGAGGAACCCGTGTCTTTATTTTATAATTAAATAAGAAATCATTTAATTTATGTATACATGTATTGATGTTGTTTGCAATAGGTATTAAATTTCTGTTAATCTTCTCTGATGGTACGAAACACTTGTTGGCAAATGCAACATGTTTAGAAATCTATCCACACCCTGAAGCAAGAAACGAAACGGAAAAAACACTGACTCCAACAAGAACCGTTTTTCTAAGCCCCTAGATTCTAAGGTTCTTAGTTCTTTTTTTATTTTAAACGTATTATTTTGCCATTAAAGAGTGCCTTATAATTTTCCAGTGAATCATTGTTGATTGATTTTGTAAGACGTTTATTAGTCATTACACTAAATGTTATAAAAAAATCAATCAAATATCGTTATTTATTCATTTGAATATATGTACATTAAAATTGATCTAAAACAAAAGATTTCTAAAATGCTTTTACCATTCTTATTTGTAATATTTTGTAAATAGTTAATAGCCGTCTTTTATTTTTCTTAAAGGATATCAGTTAAGCCTACGAGTTGTATAAAATTAAAAGAGAGCAAAACTTTTCGCTTAGTTTTAAAATGTTCCTTAGTTCTTAAAATGACAAATTTTTTTCATGAAACATTAAGAATCAAATTCTGTAAATGCTAGTAAATATAAAAAGAACATCTTTTTGATTATACATTTTGATGCAATATGATAAATATAAATAAAAAGTATACTCATATTACTAAGCTTAGAAATTTTTAAAGCAATAAACGTAAATTTCACTCTTATTTCACTAAAGTATTATGACGTACAACGTTCTCTGTTCCATCCTGTAGGAACTAAATTACGGAAGTTCCTAATCACCGGAACAATTAATAACAGGTAGAAGGAATAGAAACCACCCAGAAGCGATTTTAGACAACTAGAATTCAAAAACACCATGAGCTAACAATATATATACCATTAAAGTAGTTAAAGTGAGTGGTGTGTAACTAGTGTTCTTACAGCGATTTAATCATTGTAGAATTGTTTGATGATCGGTTTTAAGTACATAAAGCTACCTGGTTCTGCTCTTATACAGCGTAAATTTATAACATTAGCAAGGTATTCTAAAACCACGAAGAAAATATTGTAGTCTTTTTCGTTAAAATATATAAAAAAATTCCAGGATGACCTGCCCTGTTGAAAACTACAATAGAACATGAAATATTGCACGAATCGAGCTCATAAAATTATGTTGAACACAAATATCCTTTTGGATTATAGTGTATTTAGGATAGTTATCCCACTTATTTTTAAGCGTTCATGGATATTAAATTGGTCATCAGTACAATTTACATATTTAATACAAATATTCCATAGAGAATTATTACTTGGAAAATTTTAACCAGCTGGCTTTATTTATTATGTGATGTGCTTGTGTTTTACATTTAAAGATTATTTATTAATGGTTTCCTTACCTTATGTGTTATTTTCAGCAAACCAAGTATGAGTGTATACACATTGCAGTAATATAACTATAGATATATAAATAATGTCATTAATCTAGGGTTGTAACACTGTTTTATTTGACAAAACATATAGTGATGAAAAGCAACTTTAAAATATTGCAATTTTTGTAAAATTGTCGCAATGGTTTAATATAACGTAGAATAATGTGTGCATTGGTGTCTTATAGTGAAAGGTTACAACAATTAGTGAAAGTTGACCCATCGTCAACTGCAATCTAGAATTCTCACTAGATATTGAAATCTGAGTGTCCGAGAAATGAACTCAAAGGTTTGGCCTGGTATTTCTCTGAAAGGTAAATCAAAATAATTATATTATTTTATTTGTTCCCTCAATCGTAGCCCTTGTTATCCATGTGCAATTTCATGTTCATTGGAATTAAACTAGCATGAGTTACAAAAACTTTAGTATACTAAAAAAAACCAGCATAACTATTGGTTTATATAAAAAAAATTGAAAATCGGATACAAATTAGAACGAGAGTAATAATTAGAATTTTACAAATTCCAAACCTGTATTCAGTTATAGTTATAGTTTATAACAAACTGATAAAAGGCGATCATAAATTGCAAATATTTGGTGTTTCATCTATACTGTCAAACACGTATGTATAGACTTGGGAATATGGTATTTATTTACTCAGTTAGTTAGGGCGAGGCAAGGTTTCAGGTTAGAATCAGGACTGCTTTTATTATTTTAGACCTCTTTCGATTAATTTGCATGTAGTTGTGTTGAAAATGAAGTAGAGGTAATTTCAGTAGGAACAGTCTATATGTGTAATTTATTTTAACAAGAGAAAGGCCTCACCATCAATAACTAATACAAAATTACCCTAAATTTGGTTTCGTTTTTTTAGTCTATAACATTTTGCAATAATCTTATTCCGATTTGTATCGATGTTCTACATTTTGGTTAATGAATTGAAGGACTTGGATTGTAAATATTAATAAAAGATTGTTTATAAATAGTGATAATTTGTGCTTTATGTGTTTATTTTATTAAGGATAACCTAAACCATGATGGCGTTTAAATAGACAAGAATGCTTTTAGCATATACAAAATATACATAGATAATTCTAAGGGCAAGCTAGTACAAGATGGGTGCATTTAACAAATAAATATTCCTGGGCCATACCGAAATTTCATTAAATAAATAGTGAACTTAAATAGGACTTATTTGTTTTTCTTAGATGTAGAGTTGTAATTTAAATTTAACACAGTAAATAGTTAATATAAAAGTACTGTCCAAGCCAAACGACATGCTCGCCCACCCCTGCCGGAGTTATTTACAATAACTATATTGCTTTCTGGAAAGAATTCTGAACTAACTTTTATTTACAATAAAATTTTACTCATAAACAGCACAAAATTATTTACAGTCATGTGCAAATTAATCTAAACAAAACCAATTTCAGTTAAAAACAAACATTTATTAGGCTAATTACATAAGTTTTCACATTATACATACATTTAATACTTGATGTGGCCTCCTTCTGCTTGTATTAACATTTCAAGTCTTTTTGGCATTGAATTGACCAGTTTCTTGCACATTTCTTGAATTTCAAGGTCATGAAACCAAACCTGAATCAGGGCTGAAATAGTCTTTTCTTTAGTTGTGCAGTCCTTTTTTTCTTAATCTTTTCTTACAAATGGACCAGAGATTTTCTATTGAATTTACATCAGGCGAGTTTCCAGGCCATTCCAAGCACAAAATACCTTGTTCATCCATAAATTTTTCAACTGCCTTGGATTTGTGACAGGGTGCAAGATCTTGTTGAAACACAGGATATTTTACGTGATAGTCAGCTTCTAGTTTTTTAAGTTCAAGAATCACTCTGCTTTGTAGAATAGGGATATATTTCTCACTGTTCATCATTCCAGATATTGGTACCAAAGGCCCTAAGCAGAAAAATGAAAAACAACCCCAAAACATTTTTTAACTGGGTGTTTTAACTGTTTGTTGCAAATGTTTCATTGACACAGGTTCATTATCTGACCTTCTTACAAAGGACAACTTCCTACCTTGGACTTCAAAATGACTCTTGTCAGAAAATAAAACCTTCCTCCAATTCTCAACTTTCCAAAATTTGTACTTTTTGGCCCAAGCCAACCGTTTTTTCATCATAGCGGCTGTTAAAGTTGTTTTTTTCCTTGGCCTTCTGGCTTTTCTGTTAACGGCCAAAAGACGTCTTCTGACTGTTGAGTCATGAATATGAACCCCAGCATCTTCTAAGTCTGTTTTAAGATCAAAACTGTTTTTTTCAAGTTGAAGTTTACTATTTCTTAACAAAAATAGCATCATCTTTGGTTGTAGTTTTTCTTTTTCTTACACAAAACCCTTTTCTTTAAGGAGATATTGATCCGGTTACGTTTTTTAACTTAATAATATTATTTACAGTAATAAGTAATTAATATTATTACTATATATATACATATATTTTTTTGTAAAAGTTTACAATGGTTAAGTCTAAGCAAAATCATTTTTACTATTGGGAATGTTACAACTCGTAACTCCGTTATTGGTGAAAATTAAAACGTTATTAAACAAATGTAAAACTTCAACTTTGCTCGTAAAAAAAAATAAAAATAAATAAGCAATCGTGTAATCCAAGTAATGTGCTTCCTCTGCCTTTTTGGTATTTTATAAAACATCAATACTATTAGTAAATCGTGTGGTTGGATGGCATGTTACTCTCATGACATTTTGTGATTTGTAAAAATTCCCCGAAAAATTTCACAAAGGAAATTGTCTATGATAATATATTGAAATATTTCTTAAAAGTCCTAAATACCAATCAAGACATATAATGGGATTTTTTTAGAAAATAATTGGAATTTAAACCCAATAGAGTATGTAGATATTAGCAAAGAGTATTAGCCAAACCAAGCAACAAGCCAGCCTGTCCAAGTTTGGATTTCTTTATAAAGTTTATATCACTTCAGTACTAATTCTTAACTAGTGTATATAAAGTATGATAATATGGTCCTAACCCAGTAAAATATAATGCACAAACACGTAATCGTTCAGGTAATCAACATGTTTCCTCAGCTATATAGTTTTTGTATAACTAAATTTTATTCTTTACTTTCGTTGGTATGTAACACTGTATGATCTGTAAAAATAAAAAAAACTGCCTAAAAGTAGAGAATATGCACTTACTCGACAAGTGACTAATGTTGATCCAAAACGTATTAAATTTTACAGTATAGATACTTGGTAACGGCGACTAAGTATTTCAGAATACGTTTTTAAAAAATTAATATAGAAATCCACGTACATTTAAACAAGAAATGAATATTTTTATTTGACAACTCCGTTAATGTTTTTAGCTTTGATATCATTTTCCGCCCACCCCTATCGCCAGTCTTTCAAGTGCACTATGTGCTGAATTGAAATATGTAATAATATTATATGTGTAGAAAATTTTGATTTAAAATTAGGATTATTATATTATAAGAATTCTACAATCACCATATATTTAACTTTACAACAAAAATTCCAAAACAATGAAATGATCTGTTACATTTAAAAATACACAGCTTCTATAATTCGCAACACGTTGTTTTCGTAAGTTTAATCACTGAGGTGGGCACATTCTTATTCAGAACATTTAGCTTTTACTTTGGTAGTTAAAAAAATATTTTGTACAACTGCTGATTGGTTTTGATTTTGCTTTGGTCAATAGCATACTTAATCCTTTGTAACTTAAAATTATTTCTCCGTATCAATTTATAAACAATCGCTGTTAAAACAAAAAAAAAAAACAAATGAGATCAAGCCTGAAAGATATGCAGAGAAAGGTATAGAACATCATAAAACACCGTACATTAAAAGTAATCATCATTCAGACACAGACAAAAGGCAAATCATCGTCAGGTAATAATAATTATTACAATAATATATATATATATATATATATATATATATATATAAATACACACACACCCATATATATATATATATATATATATATATATACAGAGTAAAATATGTAATGAAATGTATATGACATCTATAAAAGTTTTACTTTCAAAATACTTAATTACCAACCTCGGCAAGGATTGGGACTGCCTGTGCTTAAAACAGTTGCTGTGCATTCACCACTGTTACTAGAACCAACAGAAATGGCTGCAGTGAAACTGTTATGCGCACCCAGGTTAGAGCATTCCATGGTACTAGGGCCAGTCCTTTGCCAGGTCGTCACCCTCATACCATGTATTACGCCCCTCCCTTATTAGATTGGTTAATTGAAATGTAGGTTTAGTCACGTGTGCTGTAATTTACTGTAGAGAATATGCACTTACTCGACAAGAGAATAATGTTCACCCAAAAATTCTCACTAAAACGTTTTACATTTTACAGTATAAATACTTGGTAACGGCTACTAAGTATTTAAGAATACGTCTTAAAACATTATATATATAAATCCTAGTAGATTTAAACAAAAAAGAATATATTTATTTGACAACTACGTTAATGTTTTTAGGTTTGATATCATTTTCCGCCACCCCTATGGCCAGTCTTTCAAGTGCACTATGTGCTGACTTGAAATATTTAATAATATTATAATATGTATTTCCTATTACTTATAAACCATAAATTTATAAATTTTGATATAGTACAAGCTTTAGAAACGATTTTATATTTTGCAGAATGAAAATTTTTTGCAAAATTTTTGAATAATGGCAAAATGCAACTTTTTTTACGTTTCAAAAAACAATTTATGGTAATATTTCATTAGTACTGTATATTCTATTTTATTCTAAGTAAGAAAATATGCAATATAACATGTATTCATTGATAAATGTATTAGCAAAACCTGTTTTACCAAAGTCTTACGTGTACACCTGATTTTCAGAATTTATGCGCATCGCTGCTTTTTGTTCTATAGCTTTATGTTTCTATCATGAATGTGTATAATGTTTATGTTTTTCTGAAACTAGATAAAATTTGACACAGAATGGCTATCTCACTTTTAAATATATCTCACTATAACTTCATTTGCTGGGTATGGTCCCCCCAATTTAAGAAATATTTTATCGTAAATTTTATATTTGATTAAAAAAAGTGTTTATTAAAAAAATTTTATGGTTAATTTTACAATATAATATATTTCTACGTTTAATCCTGAGCACAAAAATATATATTTTTATTTATATTGCTTTTATTTTATATTTTTATTAATATTTTTAAGAAAACCTTGCGCGAAGCTTAAAAACAGCCCGACACTACAGGATGAAATGACCGCCAGTTCTAGGGTTAATTACCAACCTCGGCAGGGATTGGGACTGCCTGTGCTTAAAACAGTTGCCGTGCATTCACCACTGTTACTGGAACCAACAGAAATGGCTGCAGTGAAACTGTTATGCGCACCCAGGTTAGAGCATTCCATGGTACTAGGGCCAGTCCTTTGCCAGGTCGTCACCCTCATACCATGTATTACTCCCCTCCCTTATTAGATTGGTTAATTGAAATGTAGGTTTAGTCACGTGTGCTGTAATTTACTGTAGAGAATATGCACTTACTCGACAAGAGAATAATGTTCACCCAAAAATTCTCACTAAAACGTTTTACATTTTACAGTATAAATACTTGGTAACGGCTACTAAGTATTTAAGAATACGTCTTAAAACATTATATATATAAATCCTAGTAGATTTAAACAAAAAAGAATATATTTATTTGACAACTACGTTAATGTTTTTAGGTTTGATATCATTTTCCGCCACCCCTATGGCCAGTCTTTCAAGTGCACTATGTGCTGACTTGAAATATTTAATAATATTATATGTATTTCCTATTACTTATAAACCATAAATTTATAAATTTTGATATAGTACAAGCTTTAGAAACGATTTTATATTTTGCAGAATGAAAATTTTTTGCAAAATTTTTGAATAATGGCAAAATGCAACTTTTTTTACGTTTCAAAAAACAATTTATGGTAATATTTCATTAGTACTGTATATTCTATTTTATTCTAAGTAAGAAAATATGCAATATAACATGTATTCATTGATAAATGTATTAGCAAAACTTGTTTTAAACCAAAGTCTTACGTGTACACCTGATTTTCAGAATTTATGCGCATCGCTGCTTTTTGTTCTATAGCTTTATGTTTCTATCATGAATGTGTATAATGTTTATGTTTTTCTGAAACTAGATAAAATTTGACACAGAATGGCTATCTCACTTTTAAATATATCTCACTATAACTTCATTTGCTGGGTATGGTCCCCCCAAATTTAAGAAATATTTTATCGTAAATTTTATATTTGATTAAAAAAAGTGTTTTATTAAAAAAAATTTTATGGTTAATTTTACAATATAATATATTTCTACGTTTAATCCTGAGCACAAAAATATATATTTTTATTTATATTGCTTTTATTTTATATTTTTATTAATATTTTTTAAAAAAACCTTGCGCGAAGCTTCAAAACAGCCCGACACTACAGGATGAAATGACCGCCAGTTCTAGGGTTAATTACCAACCTCGGCAGGGATTGGGACTGCCTGTGCTTAAAACAGTTGCCGTGCATTCACCACTGTTACTAGAACCAACAGAAATGGCTGCAGTGAAACTGTTATGCGCACCCAGGTTAGAGCATTCCATGGTACTAGGGCCAGTCCTTTGCCAGGTCGTCACCCTCCTACCATGTATTACTCCCCTCCCTTATTAGATTGGTTAATTGAAATGTAGGTTAAGTCACGTGTGCTGTAATCTACTGTTGAGAATATGCACTTACTCGACAAGAGAATAATGTTCACCCCGAAAATTCTCACTAAAACCTTTTACATTTTACAGTATAAATACTTGGTAACGGCGACTAAGTGTTTTAGAATATGTTTTAAATAATTAATATATAAATCCTAGTAGATTTAAACAAGGAAAGAATATATCTATTTAACAACTACGTTAATGTTTTTAGGTTTGATATCATTTTCCGCCAACCCTATCGCCAGTCTTTCAAGTGCACTATGTGCTGACTTGAAATATGTAATAATATTATATGTGTAGAAATGTTTGATTTAAAATTAGGATCTTTATAGGATAGAGTTCTACAATCATCATATATTTAACTTTACAACTAAAATTCCAAAACAATGTAATGATCTGTTACATTTAAAAGTACAGAGCACCTATAATTAGCAACACGTTTTTTCGTAAGTTTAATCACTGAGGTGGGCACATTCTTATTCAGAACATTTAGCTGTTACTTTGGTAGTTAAAAAAATATTTTGTACAACTGCTGATTGGTTTTGATT
Organism: Homalodisca vitripennis; assembly: GCF_021130785.1. Classification (NCBI taxonomy): domain Eukaryota; kingdom Metazoa; phylum Arthropoda; class Insecta; order Hemiptera; family Cicadellidae; genus Homalodisca; species Homalodisca vitripennis. The sequence continues at coordinate 1,697 of NW_025779104.1, read as the reverse complement.
TTGTTTTGGTCAATAGCATACTTAATCCTTTGTAACTTAAAATTATTTCTCCGTATCAATTTAAAAACAATCGCTGTTAAAACAAAAAACAAATAAGATCAAGCCTGAAAGATATGCAGAGAAAGGTATAGAACATCATAAAACACCGTATATTAAAAGTAATCATCATTCAGACACAGACAAAAGGCAAATCATCGTCAGGTAATAATAATTATTACAATAATATATATATATATATATATATATATATATATATATATATAAATACACACACACATATATATATATATATATATATATATATATATATATATATATATACAGAGTAAAATATGTAATGAAATGTATATGACATCTATAAAAGTTTTACTTTCAAAATACTTAATTACCAACCTCGGCAGGGATTGGGACTGCCTGTGCTTAAAACAGTTGCTGTGCATTCACCACTGTTACTGGAACCAACAGAAATGGCTGCAGTGAAACTGTTATGCGCACCCAGGTTAGAGCATTCCATGGTACTAGGGCCAGTCCTTTGCCAGGTCGTCACCCTCCTACCATGTATTACTCCCCTCCCTTATTAGATTGGTTAATTGAAATGTAGGTTTAGTCACGTGTGCTGTAATTTACTGTTGAGAATATGCACTTACTCGACAAGAGAATAATGTTCACCCAAAAATTCTCACTAAAACATTTTACATTTTACAGTATAAATACTTGGTAACGGCGACTAAGTATTTTAGAATATGTTTTAAATAATTAATATATAAATCCTAGTAGATTTAAACAAGAAAAGAATATATCTATTTAACAACTACGTTAATGTTTTTAGGTTTGATATCATTTTCCGCCAACCCTATCGCCAGTCTTTCAAGTGCACTATGTGCTGACTTGAAATATGTAATAATATTATATGTGTAGAAATGTTTGATTTAAAATTAGGATCTTTATAGGATAGAGTTCTACAATCATCATATATTTAACTTTACAACTAAAATTCCAAAACACTGTAATGATCTGTTACATTTAAAAGTACAGAGCACCTATAATTAGCAACACGTTTTTTCGTAAGTTTAATCACTGAGGTGGGCACATTCTTATTCAGAACATTTAGCTGTTACTTTGGTAGTTAAAAAAAATATTTTGTACAACTGCTGATTGGTTTTGATTTTGTTTTGGTCAATAGCATACTTAATCTCTTGAAACTTAAAATTTCTTCTCCGTATCAATTTATAAACAATCGCTGTTAAAACAAAAAACAAATAAGATCAAGCCTGAAAGATATGCAGAGAAAGGTATAGAACATCATAAAACACCATACATTAAAATTAACCAACATTCAGACACAGACAAAAGGCAAATCATCGTCAGGTAATAATAATTATTACAATAATATATATATATATATATATATATATATATATATATATATATATATATATATATATATAAATACATATATATATATATAAATACATATACATATATATAAATATATATACATATATATACAGAGTAAAATATGTAATGAAATGTATATGACATCTATAAAAGTTTTACTTTCAAAATACTTAATTACCAACCTCGGCAGGGATTGAGACTGCCTGTGCTTAAAACAGTTGCTGTGCATTCACCACTGTTACTAGAACCAACAGAAATGGCTGCAGTGAAACTGTTATGCGCACCCAGGTTAGAGCATT
>NW_025779103.1:0-62811 GCF_021130785.1 Homalodisca vitripennis | reverse complement strand
CCAAAAGGATGCGTTATTCCCCGAAATAGAACAATACAATACTCGAAAACCGTTCATAACCTTTAATTTGCAAAGAAAAAAATTTTAATTTCAGATTTTCAAATCTAAATACCCACCTTTACTCGTCGCATGTACAAGTGTTAAATTTCAAGAAATCCGTACACCCAAAATTGCGTAAAAACAATCGACCTTAAAATGTTGAATTACAGTAGCCTACTAACCCCAAAAATAAATTTTAACTCTCCGGCGAAGTTCTGGAGATCAATTGAAATACTGTTATTTTAACTTTATTGTTAACCAAGATGTTGACTAACATCACTTTGGTAATGGGGTAATTCTTGCAGAATACTCTCTCAACTTTCAGGCTAAGCATTTGTCATAATAACGGACGCATACTAGTTTGTAGAAAAGTAGAACTTTGAAAGTTACATTGAAATCTAATTAATTTATTTTTTTTTTTTTTATAGATTAATTTTATCACTTTAATTGACTATCTGTATTTTTTATAGTTGTGTTGTGAAGAGGACATATGACCGCGTTAAATTCAGTTAACTAATTGAATCAGTTGAACATCATAGACCATATTTCTTCACCATTGGTCATGAGAGTTTAAAACAAAATTATTAAATATAATAATTAACACATAATTCAGTTAGTATTCGTATAGATAAAAATCTATCATAAATTGTTTTTCACCACAAGATAAAGATTGATCAACTGCAAAAATTGCTAAAAAAATTTCAATTATAAATAATTTAAGAAATATTTTCTCCCTTATTTACGTTTTACAATAATTTAGCAATTATATTGAACGAATACAAAGCGTTACTGAGATTTGGCACATGGCAATTACTAAGTTCTGAATTGGATTCTTTTCTGCACACTTTGGGTACAGACAGAATTAAAGCCCAGCCCAATCCAAGGATCTTTCTGTATGTACATCAAAAATTACAAAATATTTCTTTGATTACATAATTTGTAAGAAAGAAAACGAAAACCATGAAAATTAAAACATATGCAAAATGAATAAAAATAGAATTTACTTCAGTTCATCGTTTACATTTGAAAGTTCTGGTGTTATGTGCTGGTAGATAATACTTGCTTAAACTGAGGATGTAATTTGCTTTGGGTAACGAGAGATACTATGGAAGAACAAACTTTGGATCTCTAAATTATAAAAGTAACAGTAAGAGTTAATATAACAGTAGTAATTAATCTCCAGAACTCGCCGGAGAGTTAAAATTTTTATTTGGTTTGGTAGGCTACTGTAAGTACAACATTTAAGGTCGATTGTTTTTACGCAATTTTGGTGTGTAACGATTTCTTGAATTAAAAAACTCTGTACATGCACGACGAGGCTAATTAAAGGTGGGTAGTTAGATTTGAAATCTGAAATTTAAAATTTTTTTCTTGCAAATTTAACTGTTATGAACGGTTTCGAGTATGGTATTGTTCTATTTCGGGGATACGCATCCTTAGGAATACATACTTTATTTGCATTGTCAATTGCATTGAGCATATATATTTATCGAACGAGATCTGTTCTCAATTATATCGATTCAAAACAAGAACATTCCTTAGTTTAGATATGCTCTATGAGACTCTCCCAGTCATTAAACATGTATTTTATTTCACAAATACTTTAATTACAAGGAGAATGGATTACGCCCACACCAGGTGTGTCACAAAACAGCTTCACTGAAATTCCATGCACTTTAAAGTCTACAGCTCATTTTATTGTTGATTATGTCTGGAAGACAGTTTTCCAGCCACAAGCAGTAAAAAGAAACTTTTTCAGCCTACTGAGTAAACAGGCTTTAGTAACTGCTCAAACAAATTCCCTTGGTGGAAATGTACCACCATAGCATTGTCCTTCTCTACGGAAAAAACCTATTTGTAAAAAAGGTTTTATTCATAACCTACAGTTGATCCTACTTGAGATAACAACCAGATACAAGCAAACTGAACCCATTGAGTTAGGTTTTACAGCTGGGTGTAAAATAATAACAGGTACGGTCAGTTAGTACAGTTGACTACTACGTTAAAAAATTGCGCTAAAATAAATATCTTGGTCACATACTTTACAACACAATTTTTCATATTTAGTTTTCTTTCATTTTTCTTTATAAAGAAGCTTGCAATTTATTACATTTTTAAAATGTCAAGATCTCGAATAATTGTAAAAACTTTTCCGTGTACTCCCGCAAATGTTTAAGCAAAAAGATCATAAAACTCTACCAGGTCATAATGATTCGTATATATATAAGGGTATAATGGCGACGGGACTGAGATATGAACAGAGGAACAATGGGATAGATCCGATAGACAAGTATAGAGAAGATTAACTTTGTTAGCTTCTCTAAATGATTTGTTAACGTTTAATCCCGCTAACCCGATGAAGATATAAAAACTTTCTCATGGAATGTAATTAATGCATATGTTTTCTTGTTTAAATATACTGATATATAACAAATCATAAATAGAAAAAATATAAATTAGCAACTTAATTTCGATAACGAAAACGAGACTCTCGCCTGCTAAACTAGGCGGATTCCACAATAGTGCTGCCAGGCGAAACCAATTCTTCTTATAGGGACACATTGTTATGCCGGGCATATGAGATTCTCTTCACCACAGGTTTCAACCAATACGGAAGACCAGGGACGAGGCCCCGAGTGACAAGCTGTACACCTCAGCCACGCTCAGGCCGCAGTTACTCGGATGTGATCAAGCCCGCCTTTGAGAAGTCACTCCATTATAGTCAAGTAGCAGCCGGTTACTCAGCCACAACACACGTCAACCCCTGCAACAGTATAGACGTACAGGGAGTAAACATAAATAGTTGGTTACTATCTTGTATTGTAAAAGAGAGCTAATGTCGTAAATACAACTTTAACCACACTAAAAAAATTTTTTTTGATACCACGGAAATGGAATTAGGTTACAATATAACATACAAATAACTAAGTTTATAAAACAATAAATCATGGAAGCGTATGGGGCCTAAAATGCTGGGGACACATCATAACCCTGGAAATAGGAGTTTAAAATGTTTTCTTACTTTTATTTTGCTATGATCACATGCAACAATATTATCACAACGTTATTCTGTAAAATGTAGCCTATAATACCTCTGGTGTGTTGGTTTTAAAAACAATTGAAAAACCCAGGGGTACCAAATTAAAAACACTTGTGTAACTTTAAGTTGTTCTGACGGATATGTCTTACTGTTAGTTAACGCGCCTGATTACTGTTTCTAATAATTTCAGACACTTAAGCAGCTCTGTTATTTTTTCTAAAAAATTTGGTGTTGACGTTCCAATGAAACATTACATAATTTGCAAAATATTACAAAAAAGGTAAATTAATACTGGGATTTGATCTTTGAGATCCGTGCTTTGCTTAATCTTAGTCTAAAAATGTTACTATTGATTTCTACCTGTTGTCATTAACAACAACATACAGTTGTTGTTTCGATGAGTCCAATTTTGGCTTAATAGTTTGATATTCGTGTTGCTTTTGTGTTAGTTTAAACAAGATTGAATTCAATCCGAATTGATCGGAATGAAAATATCATGCAAATGCGGAGCCGATGAGTATCGACTTTACGACTTATGAGTTGTCTTCAGATATGTCATTAAACTAATTTTTTCATGGATATTTGTAAATTATAACAAAATTAAATGGCGTATTTTGTGGACTCGTAAATTTGTTGTTTGAAAATCTGCGTTTACCATCAGTAGGTTGCAAATGTTATGGCGAATTTTATAAAAATATTGGTTTACAAACAAATATGTGTAACTTAATTATTTCGGATTAAAATCAAGTATTTATAGTGTTTAAGGGTTCTTAATGTGCAAAATAATTTATTTCATAGATAGTAATAAAAAAGCTCTTTTGCCTACGTCTTTTTAACTGTTCATTATTTCATTTTCAATAAAAATCTTTTAAGCAATAAATTTGTTTTTAAATATGTAATTGTTATTTGATTAATTAATAAACTTGAAATTAACTGGACTTTAATAAAAAGTTAACTTATTATTGATACGGTACGGCCAACAAAGCAAAAAGGCTGTCAAATACACATAAGGGTTTTTAATGAAATGAGAAAATTTATCAACTAGAGTTTTTTAAACGTTGTATACCGACAATTATCCCTAATATAAGTGTGCTTTACAGTAATATATAAACCACACATACTCTAAACTGAAATAAAGGATCTTATTTTATTAAATTTTAATTAAATAAATTTATTAAAAGATTCAGATTTTATTTAAATGTTTTGTTTTTATGGGCTACATGGTTTTGTACTCATCATGAGTGTATAATTACCATACTCATTTATTAGGTTGAATGTTTTAGTAGGTAGGACGCGGGGTTGTGAGGTAAAGCCCACCAATTATTCATACTTATTTAGAAAAACATTGTGAAAACATACATCAACACAAGATATTTAAAAGTTATTCATATTCCAGGGCGAATGAAAAAACAGCGATGGAAAGTGTTATTAGTTGTTTTATTTATATTGCAAATATTTTAGTTTCTATTGTAAAAATTTCTCAAAATTTCGCAAAAACAGAAGTATAGGTATAACCAATAACCTAAATGGCACCGAGGGACCAGGGCCCACCGACTCAGGAATAGCAGGTAAGGTGTAGCACAATATCTAGAATAAACAACGTTCTATTTGTCGTAAACTCCGAAAAGGTATATTCTTAAATGAGCTGCATCTGAAAAACCGATAAGCTTCAGTTTTGTGACTAATATGTGTTTTAATGTAAATGAATTATTCACTGTTATTGTTCCGAATCCTCATACACATTTTTATTGAGTTTATTTCGCAAACTAGAAGTATTGCTGCATTCATTAAATAATATTGATCCATTTTGTAAAAAACCGATAAACTTTTACTTTGGCCTACTGTTAACCCCCGTACCCAATGCGTTCAGGCCGAAATGGTTAACTATCATTTTAATCATTTATCATTTTAAATTATTTAAAATATTATTTTACTATACATACAATAAGGAATAATGTAGCTAGCGATTTATTTGTAATACACATATTAATTTAGTTAAGTTATTTGTTTTTTTTTTTTTCTAAACGATGTACCTTAACCTGATACCTGAAGATATTCTCTAAACTTGAAATGTTCATGGTAGTAATAAAAACAATAGTAGTGTTATATGTTGTGTTCTAACTCTCAAATGACCTTATTTAATAGCAATATTACCTTATTATCTTTCCTATATTTTACAGCCGTAATAATATTTCGAAGTAGACGGTATTTTTAACAATGAGTAAAAATTATTATATGTTAATTGTTAAATACTGTACCGTTAGTTAGTTAGATTTTCTATAATGCATCATTTCACAACCTAGTTAGCCAGTATAATTTAATATTATTTTTTTTATCCAATGTTCCGGAACTAAATTATCGGCGGAGTAAACTACCTAAATGGCCACGCGTATGAATATTCTATTCTACCCCATTGTAGCAGTCCAACTACGTGACCAATCTGACCTCGCGCGCCTTGTCCGTAAGTAAAATTTATCTTTCCGTATTATTTAAATTACCCTTTGATGCCAATCATATAAAAATGAATGTAACGTAAAGTAAAGTTGTTAATAGTATAGTATCTTACCCTAAGAATACTAATTTTATAAATAGTAATGCAGTAAGAAAAGAAAAATGCTATTTTATGAGAGTCTATGCCTAAGGTAATAAAAAAATTTGAGTAAATTAAACTACAGAAAAACCTAATTTAAGAGTAAATGTTAAAACAGTGTAACAATATGCCTTTAATTGAAGCTATAGTTGGGTAAAACTGTAAAAATAAACTGCTTATTAGGACACTGGTGCTACAAGAGATATAATTAGTAAAGAACTTTTATTATATCCTATTGTTGAATAAAAATGTTTTCTAAATTAATGAAGTCAGATGATAGAATGTTTGCTGCAAAATAACACTGAAATAAAATGTTTTGGTTACTGTTATGCTAAGATAAAAATTTCTAAATTTTGTTGGAAAGTAAAACTTATTGTATTGGATAATTTAAAATGGGACATTTTATTAGGAAACCCATTTATAACTAATAGTAAACTAATTTAAGATCATGATGAAGATTCATGTTATTTTAAATTCAATTGTAATGAGAAAAGTAACTATTGTCAGACAACAGCCTTTGGAACATGAATTACATTGATTGTAAAAAATAGGGTGTACTAGAGCTGAGGCTGAGATACAAAACCTTATAAGGGATTTTCCAACCGTTTTTACTCAAAAATTAGGAGAGGCTCTAGATTTGGAAGTTAAATTAATTCTAAATGACCCCACACTAGGCCTTTTTTTATGAGCCCTCCCACTGTAAATAAGTTGAAAACAGTAATACATGATTGGTTGTACCAAGGAATAATTGAACCCAGTACTTCATCCTACTCCAGTCCAACCTTTTTAACCAAAAAGGACAGACTTGTAGTCAATTACACGGAATTGAATAAAAAGTTACGGAAAATTGATTTTCACATGGTGATTTAAATAACTATTATCAACTTCTTAGTGGAGCTAAATATTTTCAGTAATAAATTTAAGAAAAAGTTTTTTACAATGTCCACTATCACCTGATATTCAAGATCTTACCTCATTTAGTACTATATTTGGTAAATATGAATTTAAACGAGTCTCCTTTGGTATACATGTTGGTAGTGCTGTATTGTTCGCCTATCTGGACAAAGTCCTAGACAATTATTAAAATTTAAATATGTAATAAATTAGACCCATAATTTTTAACAACTTTTCTGTACCTAAAATAATAGTGTCAGACAAATGCCGCATATTTTACATCACTATATTTTAAGAAGTTCAGATTTAATACCAAAATGGCACCGAGGACCAGGGCCAGGATCAGGACTAGCAGGTAGGTAGCACATACTGTTATTGTTCCCAATCCTCATACACATTTTTATTGAGTTTATTTCGCAAACTAGAAGTATTGCTGCAATCATTAAATAATATTGATTCGTTTTGTAAAAAAACCAATAAACTTTTACTTTGGCCTACTGTTATCCCCCGTACCAATGCGTTCAGGCCGAAATGGTTAACTATTTTCCTCAAAAATAAAAAAATATTCATATGAATTCGGTTTTGTTTTTATACATAATAGTAGTATGTGGTATGTATACTAGTAGTAACCTCCGAAATTAGATGATTGAGGGAGCATGTAAAATAACTGAAGACATGAAATAATCAAAATCAAAGTCGGCTGTTAATTTGAACAATATTGGTTATAAATGTACAAAATGTTTGAAACATTTTTAAAATGTACACATATGCAAAAAAAATTCAGCTAATGTCAAATTAGAAAATTTTAAAATTTAAAAAAGAGCCCAAATTAATCCTGATTTGCTAATAAATAAAAAACATGTTTTCGTATAATATTTATCATTTTAAATTATTTAAAATATTATTTTAACTATACATACAATAAGGAATAAATGCAGCTACCGATTTATTTGTAATACACATATTAATTTAGTTAAGTTATTTGTTTTTTTTTTCTAAAAGATGTACCTTTAACCTGATACCTGAAGATATTCTCTAAGCTTGAAATGTTCATGGTAGTAATAAAACACAATAGTAGTGTTATATGTTGTTTCTAACTCTCAAATGTCTTTATTTAATAGCAAAATTACCCTATTATCTTTCCTATATTTTACAGCCGTAATAATTATTTCGAAGTAGACGGTATTTTAACAATGAGTAAAAATTATTTTATGTTAATTGTTAAATACTGTACCGTTAGTTAGTTACATTTTCTGTAATGCATCATTTCACAACCTAGTTATCCAATGTTCCGGAACTAAATTATCGGCGGAGTAACTACCTAATTGGCACGCGTATGAATATTCTATTCTACCCCATTGTAGCAGTCCAACTACGTGACCAATCTGACCTCGCGCGCCTTGTCCGTAAGTAAAATTTATCTTTCCGTATTATTAAATTAGCCCTTTGATGCCAATCGTATAAAAAATGAATGTAACGTAAAGTAAAGTTGTAAATAGTAAGTATCTTACCCTAAGAATACTAATTTTATAAATAGTAATGCAGTAAGAAAAGAAAAATGCTATTTTATGAGAGTCTATGCCTAAGGTAATAAAAAATTTGAGTAAATTAAACTATAGAAAACCTAATTTAAGAGGTAAATGTTAAACAGTGTAACAATATGCCTTTAATTGAAGCTATAGTGTGTAAAAATGTAAAAATAAACTGCTTATTAGACACTGGTGCTACAAGACATATAATTAGTAAAGAACTTTTATTATATCCTATTGTTGAATAAAAATGTTTCTAAATTAATGAAGTCAGATAATAGAATGTTTGCTGCAAATAACACTGAAATAAAATGTTTTGGTTACTGTTATGCTAAGATAAAAATTTCTAAATTTTTGTTGGAAAGTAAAACTTATTGTATTGGATAATTTTAAAATGGGACATTTTTATTAGGAAACCCATTTATAAACTAATAGTAAACTAATTTTAGATCATGATGGAGATTCATGTTATTTTAAATTCAATTGTAATGAGGAAAGTAACTATTGTCAGACAACAGCCTTTGGAACATGAATTAAACAACATTGATGTAAAAATAGGGTGCATTAGAGCTGAGGCTGAGATACAAAACCTTATAAGGGATTTTCCAACCGTTTTTACTCAAAAATTAGGAGAGGCTCTAGATTTGGAAGTTAAATTAATTCTAAATGACCCCACACCTAGGCCTTTATTTTATGAGCCCTCCCACTGTAAATAAGATGAAAACAATAATACATGATTGGTTTGGACCAAGGAATAATTGAAACCCAGTAGTACTTCATCCTACTCCAGTCCAACCTTTTAAATCAAAAAGGGACAGATTTGTAGTCAATTACACGGAATTGAATAAAAAGTTACGGAAAATTGATTTTCACATTGGTGATTTATTTAAATAACTATTATCAACTTCTTAGTGGAGCTAAAATATTTTTCAGTAATAAATTTAAGAAAAAGTTTTTTACAATGTCCACTATCACCTGATATTCAAGATCTTACCTCATTTAGTACTATATTTGGTAAATATAAATTTAAACGGAGTCTCCTTTGGTATACATGTTGGTAGTGCTGTATTGTTCGCCTATCTGGACAAAGTCCTAGGACAATATAAAATTTAAATATGTAATAAATTAGGACCGCATAATTTTTAACAACTTTTCTGTACCTAAAATAATTAGTGTCAGGACAATGCCGCATATTTTACATCACTATATTTTAAGGAAGTTCATATTTAATACCTAAATGGCACCGAGGGCCAGGGCCAGGATCAGGACTAGCAGGTAGGTAGCACATACTGTTATTGTTCCGAATCCTCATACACATTTTTATTGAGGTTTATTTCGCAAACTAGAAGTATTGCTGCAATCATTAAATAATATTGATTTCGTTTTGTAAAAAACAATAAACTTTTACTTTGGCCTACTGTTTAACCCCCGTACCCAATGCGTTCAGGCCGACGAAATGGTTAACTATTTTCCTCAAAATAAAAAAAATATTCATATGAATTCGGTTTTGTTTTATACATAATAGTAGTATGTGGTATGTATTACTAGTAGTAACCTCCGAAATTAGATGATTGAGGGAGCATGTAAAATAACTGAAGACATGAAATAATCAAAATCAAAGGTCGGCTGTTAATTTGAACAATATTGGTTATAAATGTACAAAATGTTGAAACATTTTTAAAATGTACACATATGCAAAAAAATTCAGCTAATGTCTAATTTAGAAAATTATTTCGAAATTTAAAAAAGAGCCCAAATTAATCCTGATTTGCTTAATAAATGAAAATCATGTTTTCGTATAATATTTATTATTTTAAATTATTTAAAAATATTATTTTACTATACATAAAATAAGGAAATAAAATTTAGCTACCGATTTATTTGTAATACACATATTAATTTAGTTAAGTTTATTTGTTTTTTTTTTTCTAAACGATGTACCTTAACCTGATACCTGAAGATATTATCTAAACTTGAAATGTTCATGGTAGTAATAAAAACACAATAGTAGTGTTATATGTTTTTTTTTTTATTTCGTTTATTGAAGAAATGCTTACATTACAGGCATTGCCCAATTACAATGAAGCATTAAAGTAATACTAAATATTACTAAATTAGAGGATAAATACTAAAAAATAACAATTTAAAAGTTTCATCTTCAAGCGCTCTCAAGACAATGACAAACAAGTAGACTATAGTTTACAGCTGAGAAGTATAAACATTTAAATCAACAACAAGCAATGTAATAAAATGTGTATGGATAATGTAAAATTAATAAATAGTAATAGTTGACGACAAATAAAACGATAGATATCTGTAACAAAATAAATAAGTAAACAACATACAATAAACAAGGACTTAATATATAACAGTTAAATTAACGATAATACAAAAACCAAAACTAATTAATACTGAGTGAAGACACACCCTGAATAAATTGGTCTAATGAGTTTGCCAAAAATATCAACATTGATTGGGGAGTGAGTTATGCAAAACGAATCATTACATTTAACGGAGAGTTAGCCGCCAGATTGGTACGAGAGTAACGAGGCGAAAAAACAACAGACGACTTCTTGAATTCAGCCGAGGGACACTGAATTGTAGTTTAGACAGCAGAGCCGAGTCGTCGAGCACACCGCCCACCAGCTTATTACAGGCACACCAACATAGCCACCCGTCTTCTTTTACCCAGGGAGTCAATACCGAACAATGATAACAATTCTGGATATGGAACGACTGTTGTGTAGTGATTTAAACTCTTTATAATACAAAAACCTCAGAAATTTCTTTTGGACATTCTCTATTAAAGTCAGACTGATATGCGTAAGATGGGTTTCCAGATGACAGATCCAAACTCCAATCTAGATCTTACTAAAGAGCAGTAAAGAAGCTTTATTACGTCAGTATTTTTTAAGAAGTTACTAGATCTGCGTATGAAACCTAAAATGGAAAAGGAAGACTTACAAACTGAAACTACGTGATCTGCAAAAGAAAAATTTCTCATCGAATATAATGCCTAGGTCTTTAATGGAATTATTAGACACTAATTTTGTTCCTCCCATTTCTTAATCTAAACGAATAATATTTTGCTCAGACTTTCTAGAAAATCGCATAATTGAACACTTATTGATGTTGAATTTTAAATTGTTGCAACTCCATTGAAAAAGATTATCCAAGTCATCTTGTAACTCCTTCACAGTCAGAAATATTATTGATTACTTTTGAATATTTTTAAATCGTCCGCATAAAGCAAAAAATTACAATTTTTTTATTGATGAGGTTATGTTGTCAATAAATACAATAAATAGGAGTGGTCCTAAATTTGACCCTTGAGGGACTCCAGACTCTGGATGGAAATCAAAAGATAGTGCCCCATTATATGACACATATTGAGTTCTTTTGGATAAATAAGATGAGAATAATTGTATCAATGATGAAGACAACCCAAAAGTAGTTCAGTCTAGAAAGTAATGCCAAATGGTCTACCTTATCAAATGCTTTTTCGAAATCCGTTATAAATGACGTCTACTTGGCCACCAAAATCGATAGTTGAAGTACAAAAAGTCAGAAAAGCTTAGCAAGTTTGAAGTTATGGATCGACCAGGGAAAGAAACCATGCTGATGAGGAGTTATAAAGCTTTTTACGTGATATATAAAACAATCTGTTATACAATATGGACTCGAATACCTTGGCAGGTGCTGACAGGATTGAAATGGGCCAAAAATTCCTTATTTCCGATCTTTGACCTTTCTTGAAAATAGGAGTAACTTTTGAACGTTTCCAAAACTTCAGGAAATTCTGAATATAAAATAGAAAAATATTAAATATGTGAAGCAAAGGAGTAACCAACAGTTCAGAACATGCCTTGAAAATGTAAGGGGGCAGGCCATCTGGGCCAACAGAAGTTTTCGGTTTTAATTCAAGAAGAGCCTGCTGCACCTCACTGCGTGTGACGGAAACCAAATGTCATAGTCGGTTACACCCGGCATCACCGGGGAGCGGAGCGCACGGACGCCACAACTCCTCAACCGTCCAGCTGACAGTGTTCCATACACCGAGCTAAAGTATTGGGCAAACTTCTCTGCTATCTGTGCGGCCCCCTCCACCTCCAAACCCATCCAGTCTCATAACAGCCGGTATGCTATCTACAACTCTCAATTTGTTGAATTTCATTCCAAAAAGCTTTAGGATTTTGACTTAAGATTGCTCTCTACGTTGTTTAATGTGATTTTCAAATGGCTTTCTTAATATCTATTTTGATTTTGCTTCTTATTTCCTTATACTCATTTTGAATTTCAGGAAACCTGTACTTTAAGTATTTACGTCTTATAATATTTTTTCGTCTGATTAAACTAATTAAGTGTTGATCAAACCAAGGAGGGTATTTACGATTTGATTTACAATAATGCGGCACACACTGACTGATAATATTATTTAAAATTGTTATAGAAATAATTTACAGCTTCATTAACATTTAAAAATATTTAATAAATTAGACCAATCTGTATCTTTTAAATAATTATAGATCTGGAAAAAATCTGCTCTTTTAAAGTTAAATAAATTAGAATTATTAAGATTAATTGAATTACAATTTTGAATTGAGTAATTGAAAGTAATGTTCTAGCGGAGGGTGATGCTTATCTACATTGACAACAGGACAAGAATCTACTTCTACAATTAAACCTATAATATCTGACAACACTAAGTCTAAAGTTTTTCCATTGCTATTTGTGACGTTATTAAGCAAATTCAAATTGAATGTTTTCATAAAGAACAATAATTCCCTACATATTGCATTACCTAGTTCTAACTTATAGTTAACCCCAGAAATTGGTTGATTTAAAATCTCCGAGCACTAAAATCTTTTCTTTTTTTAGCTTGAATGAATCTAACTTTTCAAAAAAAGGAACAGTAATCGACTAAAGGTGAGTTAGGAGGAAAGTATACATTACATAAAATAATTGTTGACTTATTCAACAACTCTAATCTTAACCATAAGTTTTCTCCACTATTTTCCAAATTATAAAGTCTTTGTACTTTTATACTATTTGGAGATTGCTATAAGCCACTCCTCCCCCTTGACTTTCCTGTTTGCAGCTGGACACCGGTCCCTACGGTATACTTGATAGCCGTCGGGAAACAGTTCTGCATTGTAAACTGAGCTATTTAACCAAGTTTCAGTCAAAGCTATTATTGTCCCAGTCCTTACTAAGAATATTCAAACGAAAATCAGCAGTTTTTGATCGTAACCCCCTAAACATTTTGATAGTAAAACATGCAATATTTTATCTAATACCATTATCTACGTTAAATAAAGCCACACAGTATAAATTATAATAACTAACCTTGAACAATGTTCAAAAGATAAACCAAAGAGGACATAAAACACTTAAAAATTAATAAATATGTATAGATCCCAGCAAACTCCTCACAACTAAGTACAGGCAATGTAAAATTCATTTTTTAATAGGTTCATAAGTCTTTACTTTACTTGAGTTTATCCAAATCCGAGGGACCTCCGAGACCAGAACCGGTGCGTGACCCTCTATCTTGCGAAGAAAGATTTTACCAGAGTTGGTTATCCAGGCGAACTTGAAGTTGTTGTCATCCTTGAACTTTCTCACCTCGTTCCAGAGAATCCGGGACTCCCTCGACAGAGACAGGTTTGATGAAGATCTTGTTGTCGCTCTGGTAAGCCCAGATCTCCTGCATTGACCCATTTCTTCACCTTGGCTCGTTGACGCATCTCCTCCATATCAACGCGACGGCAAAATTTTACAATAATGCCGCGTGGGAGACTCAGGCTTGTTTGGGTTCTTTGCGAGCCTGTGGGCAGCATCAATCATGGAATACTCCAAGTTTGAAGTTTACAGCTTTTGCTACCCCGTTTCACGACTTCACGTTTCATGTTGTTTCTAACTCTCAAATTTCTTTATTTAATAGCAAAAATTACCCTATTATCATTCCTATATTTTACAGCCGTAATAATATTTCGAAAGTAGACGACGGTTATTTTAAACAATGAGTAAAAATTATTTTTATGTTAATTGTTAAATACTGTACCGTTAGTTAGTTAGATTTTCTATAATGCATCATTTCACAAACCTAGTTATCCAATGTTCCGGAACTAAATTATCGGCGGAGTAACTACCTAATTGGCACGCGTATGAATATTCTATTCTACCCCATTGTAGCAGTCCAACTACGTGACCAATCTGACCTCGCGCGCCTTGTCCGTAAGTAAAATTTATCTTTCCGTATTATTAAATTAGCCCTTTGATGCCAATCGTATAAAAAATGAATGTAACGTAAAGTAAAGTTGTAAATAGTAAAGTATCTTACCCTAAGAATACTAATTTTATAAATAGTAATGCAGTAAGAAAAGGAAAAAATGCTATTTTATGAGAGTCTATGCCTAAGGTAATAAAAAATTTTGAGTAAATTAAACTATAGAAAACCTAATTTAAGAGTAAATGTTAAACAGTGTAACAATATGCCTTTAATTGAAGCTATAGTGTGTAAAAATGTAAAAATAAACTGCTTATTAGACACTGGTGCTACAAGAGATATAATTAGTAAAGAATTTTTTATTATATCCTATTGTTGAATAAAAATGTTTCTAAATTAATGAAGGCATATGATAGAATGTTTGCTGCAAATAACACTGAAATAAAATGTTTTGGGTTACTGTTATGCTAAGATAAAAATTTCTAAATTTTTTGGAAAGTAAAACTTATTGTATTGGATAATTTAAAATGGGACATTTTTATTAGGAAACCCATTTATAACTAATAGTAAACTAATTTTAGATCATGATGGAGATTCATGTTATTTTAAATTCAATTGTAATGAGAAAGTAACTATTGTCAGACAACAGCCTTTGGAACATGAATTAAACAACATTGATGTTAAAAATAGGGTGCACTAGAGCTGAGGCTGAGATACAAAACCTTATAAGGGATTTTCCAACCGTTTGTACTCAAAAATTAGGAGAGGCTCTAGATTTGGAAGTTAAATTAATTCTAAATGACCCCACACCTAGGCCTTATTTTATGAGCCCTCCCACTGTAAATAAGATGAAAACAATAATACATGATTGGTTGGACCAAGGAATAATTGAACCCAGTACTTCATCCTACTCTCCAGTCCAACCTTTTAAATCAAAAAGGACAGATTTGTAGTCAATTACACGGAATTGAATAAAAAAGTTACGGGAAAATTGATTTTCACATTGGTGATTTAAATAACTATTATCAACTTCTTAGTGGAGGCTAAATATTTTTCAGTAATAAATTTAAGAAAAAAGTTTTTTACAATGTCCACTATCACCTGATATTCAAGATCTTACCTCATTTAGTACTATATTTGGTAAATATAAATTTAAACGAGTCTCCTTTTGGTATACATGTTGGTAGTGCTGTATTGTTCGCCTATCTGGACAAAGTCCTAGACAATATAAAAATTTAAATATGTAATAAATTAGACCGCATATTTTTTAACAACTTTTCTGTACCTAAAATAATAGTGTCAGACAATGCCGCATATTTTACAATCACTATATTTTAAAAAGTTCATATTTAATACCTAAATGGCACCGAGGGCCAGGGCCAGGATCAGGACTAGCAGGTAGGTAGCACATACTGTTATTGTTCCGAATCCTCATACACATTTTTATTGAGTTTATTTCGCAAACTAGAAGTATTGCTGCCAATCATTAAATAATATTGATTCGTTTTGTAAAAAACCAATAAACTTTTACTTTGGCCTACTGTTAACCCCCGTACCCAATGCGTTCAGGCCGAAAATGGTTAACTATTTTCCTCAAAATAAAAAAAATATTCATATGAATTCGGTTTTGTTTTATACATAATAGTAGTATGTGGTATGTATACTAGTAGTAACCTCCGAAATTAGATGATTGAGGAAGCATGTAAAATAACTGAAGGCATGAAATAATCAAAATCAAAGTCGGCTGTTTAATTTGAACAATATTGGTTATAAATGTACAAAATGTTGAAACATTTTAAAAATGTACACATATGCAAAAAAATTCAGCTAATGGTCTAATTTAGAAAAATTTTGAAATTTAAAAAAAAGGAGCCCAAATTAATCCTGATTTGCTAATAAATGAAAAACATGTGTTTTCGTATAATTATTTATTATTTTAATTATTTATAATATTATTTTAACTATACATAAATATATAAGGAATAAATGTAGCTACCGATTTTATTTTGTAATACACATATTAATTTAGTTAAGTTATTTGTTTTTTTTTTCTAAAAGATGTACCTTAACCTGATACCTGAAGATATTCTCTAAGCTTGAAATGTTCATGGTAGTAATAAAACACAATAGTAGTGTTATATGTTGTTTCTAACTCTCAAAATGTCTTTATTTAATAGCAAAATTACCCTATTATTCTTTCCTATATTTTACAGCCGTAATAAATATTTCGAAGTAGACGGTATTTTTAACAATGAGTAAAAATTATTTTATGTTAATTGTTAAATACTGTACCGTTAGTTAGTTACATTTTCTGTAATGCATCATTTCACAACCTAGTTATCCAATGTTCCGGAACTAAATTATCGGCGGAAGTAACTACCTAATTGGCCACGCGGTATGAATATTCTATTCTACCCCATTGTAGCAGTCCAACTACGTGACCAATCTGACCTCGCGCGCCTTGTCCGTAAGTAAAATTTATCTTTCCGTATTATTAAATTAGCCCTTTGATGCCAATCGTATAAAAAATGAATGTAACGTAAAGTAAAGTTGTAAATAGTAAAGTATCTTACCCCTAAGAATAACTAATTTTTATAAATAGTAATGCAGTAAGAAAAGAAAAATGCTATTTTATGAGAGTCTATGCCTAAGGTAATAAAAAATAAATTTTTTGAGTAAATTAAACTATAGAAAACCTAATTTAAGAGTAAATGTTAAACAGTGTTGTAACAATATGCCTTTAATTGAAGCTATAGTGGGTTAAAAATGTAAAAATAAATACTGCTTATTAGACACTGGTGCTACAAGAGATATAATTAGTAAAGAATTTTTATTATATCCTATTGTTGAATAAAAATGTTTCTAAATTAATGAAGGCATATGATAGAATGTTTGCTGCAAATAACACTGAAATAAAATGTTTTGGTTACTGTTATGCTAAGATAAAAATTTCTAAATTTTGTTGGAAAGTAAAACTTATTGTATTGGATAATTTAAAATGGGACATTTTATTAGGAAACCCATTTATAACTAATAGTAAACTAATTTTAGATCATGATGGAGATTCATGTTATTTTAAATTCAATTGTAATGAGAAAGTAACTATTGTCAGACAACAGCCTTTGGAACATGAATTAAACAACATTGATGTAAAAATAGGGTTGCACTAGAGTCTGAGGCTGAGATACAAAACCTTATAAGGGATTTTCCAACCGTTTTTTACTCAAAAATTAGGAGAGGCTCTAGATTTGGAAGTTTAATTAATTCTAAATGACCCCACACCTAGGCCTTATTTTATGAGCCCTCCCACTGTAAATAAGATGAAAAACAATAAATACATGATTGGTTGGACCAAGGAATAATTGAACCCAGTACTTCATCCTACTCCAGTCCAACCTTTTTAAACCAAAAAGGACCAGACTTGTAGTCAATTAACACGGAATTGAATAAAAAGTTACGGAAAATTGATTTTCACATTGGTGATTTAAATAACTATTATCAACTTCTTAGTGGAGCTAAATATTTTTCAGTAATAAATTTAAGAAAAAGTTTTTTTACAATGTCCACTATCACCTGATATTCAAGATCTTACCTCATTTAGTACTATATTTGGTAAATATAAATTTAAAACGAGTTCCACTTTGGTATACATGTTGGTAGTGCTGTATTGTTCGCCTATCTGGACAAAGTCCTAGACAATATAAAATTTAAATATGTAATAAATTAGACCGCATAATTTTTAACAACAACTTTTCTGTACCTAAAATAATAATGTCAGACAATGCCGCATATTTTACATCACTATATTTTAAAGAAGTTCTTATTTAATAATTTTATTGAACACCGTAGACTCGCGCCTTACAGGGCAAATGAAAAATCAATCAGAAAGGTATATTAGTAATATATCAACATTATTACGTAGTTTCTATCACAACTGTCATAGTAATTGGGATAATGACCTAGGCTATATACAATTAAGTTTTAAACACCGCCCACAATGGAAAGCACAGGTTTTCTGCCTTTTTATTTCATGTTTAATCATTCCTGTAATAATGCCTTATCTAATTTATGGAAGCTAAATGATCTAATTGGTAGAAAATTTGTCCAAGGAAACTATTATAAACAATATTTAAAGAGAGCTGTTGTGAATGTAAAAAGAAGTATAGCACAAAATAGTAATAGGCAAAAAATACTCTGAGCAAAATGTAAAACATCCCTTTAAAGTTGTATTCCTTAGTATAGATTAGAGCCCACTATCTAAGCAATAAACTAGAAAGGTTTTTCTGTGCATAATTAGCACCAAAATTGTATTAATTTATAGATTTTATATTTTTTAAGCCCCGTAACTTTTATTCTACAACACACTGAAAATCTTTTGAATGTAAAAAAGGTTCATATTGTGGATTTAA
Organism: Homalodisca vitripennis; assembly: GCF_021130785.1. Lineage (NCBI taxonomy): Eukaryota > Metazoa > Arthropoda > Insecta > Hemiptera > Cicadellidae > Homalodisca > Homalodisca vitripennis. Next base: position 44,081 of record NW_025779103.1, on the reverse strand, counting down.
AGTTAAATTAAGACATGTTCTGTATGGAAAAAAAAACGTTGTAGCATCCCTAGCTTAAGAAATCACTTGCTGCCAAATTTAAAAGATAAAATAAATCCAGGAAAGTAATTGTTTGGTGAATTTCTAAACGAATGTTTGAATTGAAATAAAATATAGAAAACGAATTTGTAAATAGACTTTGCATAAAGAAATGAGACAGAGTAGATCCTGCCTGTTTGTAATAAAGGAAACAAAAATTTAAGGCTGCGCTCTACCACTCTGGTGAACGCTGATGCAAGTGTTTTGAATATGCCTCATTTGTAGGCTCATTTTCTGAGCTATTACAAACATATTGATGTTATATAAGTAACTAAATATTTGTATACGTGCATTAGTTTTTGAAATTTCAATTTCGATTCAACTTAAGCTGCACATCAGGTGGAAAGTTAAAAAAAAGGGTATTTTTCAACGTTTCATAAAATAAAAACTTGAATTTCTATTAAAGAATAAAAATACAGACATTTGTAAATTGGAATATAGTAAGAGTAAAACTGCAAACGGTTTATTAAAAAGTTTTTAAGTTAAGGTACAATAAGGCAGACATGAAAGGGCTGCAAAGCGCTATTCAACGCTCTGTCAGGTGGCGCGCGTGGCGGCTAGAGCCGGAAACTGTAGGCAACTCTCTCACCAGTACCTGCTGGATATTTCCCCTCACCCGCTTTCGCTAGGTTATAAACGTGTGGGCCTTTCAGTGTTGGTGTTCCTTCAATTTGTTGATATATAATATTTATTCATACATTAATAATCAAGTTCCTATCCTGTACAAATGAAAAATTGTAGTAAATATTTTGTTTTTAAATAATTAATGTATTATGAACAAGTATGTATAAAGTATTGAACTACAATATTTTTATTTATTCGTCATCCGATCAGTGTGGAAAGGATAGGATCGCGTAAGATCACAGGCGCCACTGAGCTCACGGGCGGCGGTGTCAAAGGACCGCGGGGCGCCGGGTCTTTCCGACGGCCATGGACGAAACACACTACTTACGCGCCACCGTTGCGCGCCCATGCTATGAATGATCGTGTCTTGTGGAAGCTCTCATATACATCTTCATATGACCGAAATAGTGTTGGCGAACTCTTTCCGTAACAATAAATTCGTAACGTGTAACAACTACCTCTACCTCCTGGGGAACAGTAAAATGATTGATTAATGTCAATATTTTTAAAATATGAGTGACACACCTCATTATGAGGTAATTTGTTTAGTGTAATTTTAATTAATAGTCTAACTATAATAGGTTTTATTTGACTTAATGTTATGATTGCTTCATTTGATTGTTAAACAAATCTCATTACATGAGCAGCTATTACCCATTACAAAACAAAGGAATTAATTAATTAATTAACAACTGTACTTAATTTGTATATTTTATAAAAATGCCTCATAAAACAAGGAATTGAAGATTTCAAAAAAGTAAAGCAGTTTAAAATAATTTTTGTGGATGCTAGTTACGGATTAATGGTCACATCCTTTATCAATGTTTTAATTCCTTTATCTTATCACTTTCACCAGTATTGTACATTCATTCCTTATATTGTTTTGTATGACCAGTGTCCACATGAATTACTTCTACCTCCAATAAACTATTTTTCTGCTCAATTTAGTCAAATGTAGGCTGCCATGGAGTTCACTACTGGAGGAGAATACGCTGATATTCACCCCCCTCTTATTTACGGGTTTTGTGATGGAAATGCGCATTGAACTCCATGACAGATTTAAAGTACAAAAACACACGTTTTTTTGAAAAAACTGAAATAATTCATTTTAGACCTAATTTTTGGGAATTAGACTTTTTTATAACCATCATTGTAGCACATTTTATATTGCATTATTAACCCAAGAAATTTTGTCACACCAAGAGCCACTCACCCTGTATGTACTCAGTGTAATATACTCAGGTAAATTTTTATCCTATACAATTTGCTAAGTAAAAAACTGTAATTTCTCTCATGATGGTCTTGTGATATTTTGCTTGATTGTAATTTTAATGTCTTGTTGTGACTTTGCTTTTTGTTTGCTGAATTTTATTATGTTACTATTGTTTAATTCTGTAAAGTTTATTGTTGTTACAAAGTTATAATTACATTCTAATTTGGCAGACGCACAGAGAGTGACATGTAGCTGTGTGTATTAAGTCGTAAAATATATGAACTGAGCTCATAAAATATGTAATTTTTTAATATACTGTTGCTGGTAGCGTGGTTGGTTGGGTCTTAAAAAATCTTATGTGATCTGATAATTCTAAAAAAATGAAAGGATGATTATATTTACAACAAAATGTGTGGGTTTACATTATGTTTCAAAAAGTTAATAAAAATTATGTTAGTTTTGTTGATAACGTTAAAATTATTTAAATTTTCTATTGGTTTTCATAACAATTCCTGCCTTGCCCAGTTTTTCCACGTATTCCAGATCGGTAGACACTCTGACCTGACAATATCACTGGAATGATTACGTTTCTGTTCGTTTCCAAATATTTCAGTAGACCGAATTTAAATTAACAAAAAATAAAATATATTATACTAAAACGTTTTATTGCATAATAATAAAATTATGTTGTACCAACGAGTAACGGTAGGAAAAAGTACCGGTTACAGTTTCATACTGATTTAGCCGATCTCCATTGTTACGAGCCGTACGCCACCGAACGTATTTTCTTTCGACAAATAACTGAGATGCTTCGTAGTCCCGATACTGCGATCTCTGGCCTGTGGTAAAATCGCAGTCTTAACAAATCTAAAACATTTACTGTAATAAAAGTGAAAGTGTTATGTAATGTTATTCACATGTAATATTTGAAGGAAGCCACTCCCAGTCTGACTTTTTCTATAATATTTTATAACGTATCATGTTTTGCCTAAATTATACTTACAATATTTTATATATGTTTAGCGATAGTTTTCATGTGTATCTTTGTGTCCATTTACTGTCAGTATACAGGGGCAGACTAATGTGAATAAAGCATAGCCTGCTTTATTCGCATGTGGCGTGGGTAAAGTGGCTGAAGAGTGAAAGGCCTACTAGCCCATCCCTGTTAAAAAACGAAGCTTTGCGCTCCTGCGCGTGTGTGAGTCGGACGTTCGAGCACCTGGCTCGGGTCCCCCGCTCGGCAAATGTCGGAGGCGCTCGGTAAGTTCCGATCCCTTCCACAGCAACTATTCATTGCCCTCCCTACAAACGATTTTTCCAGCGCTCCATGCGGGATTTTTGAAAACATCGTACTGCGTTTTCTGGCCTGTGGTAGAGCGCACCCTTAATATTATTTTTTTATCCAATGTTCCGGAATTAAATTATCGGCGGAGTAACTACCTAATTGGCACGCGTATGAATATTCTATTCTAACCCTTTGTAGCAGTCCAAACTACGTGACCGATCTGACCTCGCGCGCCTTGTCCGTAAGTAAAACTTATCTTTCCGTATTATTAAAATTAGCCCTTTGATGCCAATCATATAAAAATGAATGTAAACGTAAAGTAAAGTTGTAAATAGTAAAGTAACTTACCCTTGAAGATGTTTATTTGCATGATTGAAATAAATACAAGTTGTGGCGTCGTCCTCCTGAAGAGCACGTTGTTGTAATAAGTTTTTTATCTCATTAAATGGCTAATACCGTCACGAATTTGTTTTAGGCGAGAGCTCACGTATCTCACGTATTATTTGAGTAGATTGCTACCACTTTCACAAACTTCTACTCATCTTCTAGTAATTACCGACTTACAAATAACCTTCTTAGACTACAGCTTCAATGTCTAGAGCCAAGACGCCGACGCCCGGGTTGTGAGTCTACATATTGCGAAGGGAAGTGAAATCTTAATGTTTTATAAAAGTAAAACATCGTAGGCATAATTCCATAGAACATTGGATATTTTAGGCCCACATATCAGATATACTTTTTTAATTCTTGTACTCTAATTGGCAGCAACGTGGCCAGGCATACATTTAATTTACCAACTAAAAGTGGTGCTTGTAAGTTGCACTGATTAAATTGAACTTATAAGTAAACTTTGCAATTCAAGTATTTATTACTACGACCTCAGAGGTCACCACCCCCATGTGTTATCGTCATCCGGTACAATACTAGGAATCCTTAAATGTATTATGTTAATTTATTAATTAAATAAAATAACTGATATATCTGTGTGCGAACGTTCAGTTCAGCTTAATTTCACATTCCGCTTAGTGCATCGTCTGAAATCAGACGTTATCAGATTTAGATTATGGAATCGGGAGTCAATGTCTGTCAGAAGAGATCAAAAGAGTATACAGAAAATATAGGAATTTTCGAAGCTGATTTATGCAATAAACGTTATATCTAATGTATTAAATAGTTCTTTGTTATAAACAGTCAATAGTAGTTAAGAGTCAAATCTTCATTGCAGCGAATGTTCAATTGAATGGCAATTCTAAAAATTATACTAAAACTGAGATTTTTCTTACCACATTCCCCTAAAACAGCCATTTATTTGATCTTTCCCATTCATCACCAAATACTCCCACCTCAATCCTGTACCATTCTAATGATCATAATGTCCTCTCACTTTACTGGCAAAAAACTAATCTAAAGTATGTAACACGTGAGACAATAAACAGCGTTTTCAAACAAGGGAATTGTGTATATCAAAACTTATATCTGCTGATCAGATGAACTCAACCCTGCGAGAGCAAGCGTTCATGAATCGTCGACCTATTTCTTGCAGTGTGGTCGTTCTGCCAGCCTCAGTACGAGCCTATTGGTCAATTCACATTTTTACATTACCATATAAAAATGTTTTAACTATCTTGAGGCTCGGGAGAGTCAACAGTTGCTAACTTTTGAAAAGAGGCCTGCACGGCTCTCTGAACTTTAAAAAGTACTTGGAATGAACGTTTTTTGCAATTTTAACATTAAAAAAATCGTTTGTTCGCGCAGGCACTCCTCAAAACCAGTCCGCGTTTAGTAGAGTATTATTTGGCTAAGGACCTCTAAACATGAACGCCTGGTACTCGTGATCACCCAGTCGCCTTTTTAGAGCTTGAGAGACAGCCAAGAATGTACCACAACCAGGAACAATTCCCTTTAATAGCAAACAGCATTGTGAAACTGTAAAAATGCCTAATACCTGACAAAGTTTACGATCCCGTCGCCTGGAAGATAAATAGACACTTCAAACGCTTCCTTGGATTGGGAACTGTCAGAAGCTAAAGACCCCTCAAATTTGAGAGCGATTAGAGGCCTCTAGGATCTAAATACCAAGTGCTACTAGGCATCGGAAACACCGAGATGCAATAAACTCCAAGAGAGCAAGAGCTAAAGCAGACAGTGAGCTACAGTTTTTTAATCAGTAGAAACCGCCGGCGGTAACAAACCGGGAAATGGTTAGAGGGTGAATTCTTCAAGGGTTTTGGTCTCCCAAAGACTGGTAACTGCCGGAGAGATTAGGTAGCTCTCAGATGGTGAGGTATCCTTGTGACTGAGATCTTTTAAAGACTAGGAAATACCACAGTTGTTGCGCTCCCAGTGGCTGCAATCTCCTAGAGGGAGGAAAAAGCTGGGAGTTCTTAAATTGAATTGTAGAAACTCCCCTAAAACTTGGAAGCTCACTGGGGCCAGAAGCACTCAAATTCCGAGTGTTTACATTATGTAAGAGTTATATTAATGTAAATTCTAGAGGATTTTAAGAAAAAAAGGAAGTACAGCGAAGTAAGTTTTTTAATGTAGGCGTCTTTTTAACTGCAAAGGAAAGGTAAACCTCAATCTTGTGTGGAAGGACGATCCCAGTATTTGGTTAGGTATACGGGCTGTGAAAATACTTGAGTGCACCACCAGAAATATCTTAGTAGAGCAGAAGTACGTATAAGTAAACCCTTCTTGAGTGGTATAAAACTCGAGGGTTGTGAATACTTTCTCATTTTTTTTTTTTAGCAATCACAGCGAAGTTAAGTATGCATCAAAACATGTCTTATTAATTTAAAAATGATCTACTTTATCTTCTCACAATAAACTAACGTATCCCACAGGATGCAAACTTATTTCAGGAAGAAAATTAAATTTGTAAATTGATTAGATCTAAGTTTAGTGTTTGAAAAGGAAGTATGTAGAAAAGGTTTGCAATAAATGTGTGACTATACTTTATTTTGGAAAAAAAGGCCAACACGTATTTTTAAAGTTAAAGAGTCTTATATCTGAAAGTTAAAAGTGGATATATTTTAAAACCTAAGAATACATAAGAGCTTTTTCTTAATGGAGGTGGTTTCTCAATAAATAAATTGTTAATGTGATTGATGCCTTTACGCTCTCGGCTGATATTGTATGAGGCATTTTTACGCCAAAAACTGCATATAGAACACTCTTTATTTTTAAACGTTTATAATATAAATATTGCTAATTCTGTTGGGGAAAAAATGTTATAAATTCTTCATAGTCCTATAAGGGACTTTTGCGCTATATTCAAAGTGATAGGATATTCTAGATGCGTAATGTTAGGGATAGGGCCACCTATTATCGAGGTCCATGAGGAAGAATTTAGGGCATGGAAATTAAGTCATGTGCCCTCAAAAAGGGATGGCCTGCTCTGAACTGGCCTCTCCAGTCAAAGCAGGTATAGGGTTGGTACACTCTTATGTTTAGGCAAGCAAGAACATCTGACACTTAGGAATAATCTCCACAAACTCAAACTGCCCTCTCCCGCAGTAAACCACATCTATTGAATTACCCTTGCATCCCAGAATATCGAAATGTCGGTTAGCGATTATGCTGTTCCTGAACATCCGTAAGGTTTGTCCCAGGTTTGTGTGACACAGATGTTTGCTGTTCACAATGTTAGGTACCACTGGGAAGGTATAAACCAGGCCAGAAGTGATCCCTGCTAAGTTATATGTTGTAATGAGTTATATTATTTTATACAAAAAAATTTTAAAAAATTCTATAACATGACACGTGTAATAATGTTAGATATTAAATAGTTAGTATATGAGAGTAGTCATTGTCTACTATGGATTGAGTATGGAAAGATAAGTTAGTGCGAAAAAAACTACTAGTGTGTAGGGCAATGGACTTAAAATATTGCAGACTGGTTTAGATATATAATAAATAGTTATAGCCAAACATGTTGCTCGTCGTACACAGGTGTTAATAATTTAACATGCGGATCAGTGAAAAAATGTTTCAAAATAAAATAAAAAGCTATTTAATCCTCACCCTGTGTAACATAATTTTTCAAATTAATGTATTGCTTGTTTAATAACCTATCAATATAGAACCTTGTTAACCATAAGTAACATTACAATTCAAGTTTCGCATGCCCCGTAATGTAGACTACTTGAAATAGATACATCAGAGCGAAAAACTATGATTAAATCTACGAAGGCTCTTTTAGTTGAACGTATAATAATTAGCAATAAAATTGATATATCGAAAAGTGGTGTCGAGAAATAGGATCTAAAATATGTTAATTTATCTCATAAATAATAATGTAAGACAGTTAACAAAACATGCTTGTCTCTTTAGTGAGTATGTGTTTGGGTAATCAGATAACAAACAGTTGGTTTTAATATCAGTAACAGTCGTGATGTAAACAAGCGAGTAAAGGTAAAACCCAAAATAAATATAAACAAGTGGAACATACATAATAGTGTACATATTAATATTTTTTCGTAATATCCATAGAAAACAACAAAGGAAAAATAATTCAAAGTTTTTCGATAAGTTCCAAAGTGTTTGTCTACAAAATTTGACGAACTCCCACCAAACTTAGGTTGTAGAAGCAGAACCAGGAACAAGTGCGATTGCCAAAAGCTCGATAAGGGTGAGGACTATATTAATTTTTAAATTTAAATGCTCAAAGCCGTTCAACATGCAGGACGTGGAAAATCTTCACCATGGGCGATTACCAGGATCGAGACAAGTACTTATAGATGAGTTACTTTAGTTATTTGCAGTTTTAAGTTGTTTTTATTTAACTGTTCTTATTACCCAAAGCAATTTACATTCTAGTTTTGCAGTTGTTAATAACTTACAAGCTAAAACTATGAAACAGTGCCCATAAAAATTTTAACGCGTTTGCAGTTAAAGGGATTGTGATTTTTAAAGAATATTACAACAAGTTTATTTTATAGTTTAGTGATGATTTATCTTGATTAAAAATACCTTTCTATAAACATTCAGTTAGCAAAACTGGAAGAATTTGATTTAAGGTTTTAAATCCTTTCAGTACTCTAAGTGTACAGAAAGAATCAGTTTACAACAATTCTCATACATTAATCCAAATGTTTAAATAAATAAATTTATACATATTTTATAAAAAGGGTAAAGATTGCTATGAGAATTATTTACTTAAAATGTGTCTGTGAGAAATTTTTTTAAGCATTTTATAGTTTTGTAAATATTGAAAATATTTAAAAAATTAGTGAATGTTAGTTTATCTAAGATTAAATTCAGAAAGTATTGTGTTTAATTTGATTAAACTCAATTATTTCTAAAAACGGTATTGTACAGTTTTAAGAAGAATTATGGTCTATATCTTTTAATATATACACTTAGTTGCTGAGATTACAACCAGAGGGTTTTTTTTACATTTAAAAAGAGATTAGAAAAGAAATGGTCGATTTTAAAGGATAACATTATAGAAACAACATATTAGATTATATTTTCACCTTTAAATATTTAATTTTACACTATTTTAAATAATTTAACTCTAAGGCAAGTTAATGAATACTATATTTTTAAATTACTGTCACGTTAGAGATTATATAACAAATTTAATTAACATACCTCTTTTAAAGTTCCTTTCCTAAAAGTGCACGGTGTTGAAAGTATATAAAATACTTGCAATAGTAAAACTAACCATTGTCAGAACAATATTTTTTGTAATAGGAGCTGAGCGTTCAGGAAAAAAACAGAAAAAACAAATCGGCTGGAAAAATCAGGTGGAAACACTGAAAGTGTTTGTTAAGAAGTGATGAGCTATCTAGCCCCTAAGACTCTAAAGGTGCTACAGTTTCATACCGAGATACCGGGATAACTGAGGCTCTGATTGTCAAATGCACATTTTACTCTAAACCTATTAAATACTAGTATATTAGAATATATCTGGTGTTATTTATTGAGCCAATGTAGTTGTTTACTCTATACACTGTATTCATACGTACAACTGTAAAAATTTATCATCATTGAAATAATAGAGTGTAAATGGCAAACATAAGTTTTATAGAGCCTCAAACATTTAATATTGGAAACTGTTTATATGCTTGCATTCTTTTTGAAATTCTTTGATAAAATACACTATATTAAATAACCTACTAGAGTAATCACTCATCCTTAAAAGTTCATATAACATCTGTTCCTTATTCCTAAAAACATAAAATTGAGAATGTTAATGGAGTAACGAAAACGACTTCAACAAATCATGCCAAGTTTATTTTTAGTTTTGTTTTGAAATATTTATTAGAAGAATGAGCTGTGTTGTTTTTAAAACGTTGTAAGGTTTACAGAACATATTTGTGAAATTTGATTGTTAAAATTAATTTCAGAGGTTAACTTGTTATTATAGGTGATATTAGATTTGGTTCCAAATGATCTAACAACAGTTTAATACTGTCAATGTTATTAAGAAACGTAACGACTTCAACAATAATGCAGATAAAGTTATCCCGCAAAATGACTTCAAATTAATATTAGCACTAACTTTATTTTTAGTTAAGGTTACGCCAACTACGTTAAAATATGTTTTCAGATTAGTTAAATAGTTTGTGTTTTGTTTAACAAGTTATAAGCTGTACAGAAAATATTTTGTGATATCTGATTCTTAAAAATAATTTCAGTTGCTTGCTTCTTATTATGTTGTTGTTATGATGGTCCGTGCTGGTTCTGAAAATTAAACTGTTAATCATATAATTAACTGTCCGTATTAATAACAGGGACTGTTACAGTCCCTGCTTCATGTAGGGCTCTATTAAGGTTATTATTAGAACGTGACTTGCAATTTTAAATTTACCAGTCACAAGAATTATAATTTTATCTCATCTGCATACACCTGTGCGAAAAGACCTCAACTGTTACAAACCTAAACATGTCGTCCATAACTAGGAGAAAGGACGCCATCGTGAAGAGAGCCTTAAGTGGTTCTTTCACTGTAACGTTTCGACATAAGTAGGAATTTAATCTATTAATTTATTTATGTACTGTTGAATTTTAAATGTACATGGAAATTTTAGTTATTAATATGCTGAAAAACATAGTGTCTGGAAAAAGTGTGTGAAAAATTATTACAGTAAGGTGTCAATGAAATTAGATTTCATAGACATTTTGTATCAGTTTTCTTGGTAAAAAAGATATTAAATTTACCCATTGTTCATTGCTTAAAAGTTTTCTTGGAAATTTAAAACATGCTGAGAAAACTGTTTCCATTATTAAATAACAGAAAATCAGAACATTTTCTTATAGTTTAAGAGATTTTGTAATACAAATAGTCAAAACAGTCAATCACATTGAACTCTATTGCTTCAAGGACTTAAAACTAAACGGAATTACCACGTATGTAAAGGTTTATACTAATAATCACTTGTTCTGACTAATAATAAGTGCTTTATATCCTGATGTGTTTAAATGCTAGTCTCAGAACTAAAACGATTAATAGGCGACTTATAATATATAATAAATGAATTGAAAAGTAAAACTCGCTGGAAAGTTCTAAAATTTATTGATACTGTTAAGAAATCTACATTATATAGAAGTTGCCGTACTGGAGTCTTTCTGGTATTGCTTATATTTTACGAGCGTGTCCTCACGATTTAGAAGTTCAACAGACGCATTTGTATATGAATGGTTTATTCTAGTTTATACACGACACGGAAGTTAAATTATTATTAGTGATAGCAAGAATACAATTAGAAGTTGGAAAATTACATCTAAGTAAGAAGTTTTATTACTTGCATCATTTAAATTTGCCATGTCTTAATTCTTGTACTGGAGGATCGTACTCTGGTGAATGTTTTACGTAACTAACGGAATGAGTTAGGAACTGTAGGCTATATCTTTCTTTAAAATTATTTCAAAAAGTATTTTTAAATTATTGAGTGTTTAAACATAAAACGTTGGTGTAGTTGTGGATTTCTAATGTTAGTCAGGTGATGTACACTAACATAAAACTAAAATTATTATTTTTACCCTAACAAAAAAAGTAAAAAAATTGCTTGAAAGGACGTACTTTAAAACATTATTCTCATAAAATATTAAATATTTGATATCAGCTATGAAAAACCAAAAACTGCTGCGACGATTGAAATTTGATAAATGATTGAACCCAATTCTCCCTGCACGCTTTGGTTATAGAGAGGATCAAACAGCCCAAAATACAAGTTTAGTAGCTTTCTATAAAGAAAATCAGAGAAAGTCTTTGAAAACTATAAGGAAATTCAACGAAAATAATACATTTGAAACTTCTATTTGCTTTGGAATCAGGTCCATCATTTTAATATAACCTGTTCATGTGTCGTGTTGTATTTAATAATCACTAAAACTAAAATGTAAATTGCTTTAGGTATCAAGAGTCATTATTGGGGAGAAAATCGTGTTTTAATCAGTATTAGAAGTATAACGCATCGTTGTAAGTCCTAGTCCTCGTCCAGCTACTGAAATCATCACATCGTGCTACATGTGGTGATTAATCTGACGGGTTATACCGGTTTGATCGAATATGAAAAATGCTGACACATACTCTTATTATACTATTTAATTATCCAAAAACATTAAAATATCATACCTTTAGTGTTTCTATGGATATGAAATAATGTTTGAGGGGAAAACTGTTAATTACATTTTATATGGTTGTCTCATTCTTTTATCGTTTTGGCATACCTTTTTATCTAAATGATACTAATAAAAAGAAATTTAATTTCTACTTGTATAATCTCTCATACACATAGAGAAAACTATATATATGTCATAAGTTTATTCACTATGATATAATTTCATAATAGTATTTTTGGAATGGTTACTTTGTAAATATCCCCTCTGGGCATTACCATTTAGGGCGAAATATTTACTTATGTATTAGGAATGAAAACAAAATATACGCTTTGATAAATTTAGTTACAGTTATTTTTGAGGTTGAGGGTTAAAAGTTCACATAACTTTGGGGAGCATTTTGTAGAGCAGGAATTCTTAATTTTTCTGCAGCATACGTTGAACGAGGGCACCCGCCTTTAGGGTTGTCTTACTGTGGGGAAAAGCGGAATCGAAGTAAAAATATTTGATAGTAATGAAGCATCCATATAATAAGAGCTCCGTTTTTCTTCTTAGTCTTTAAAAGGGCGGCCCGATTTTTATTCTTTGACGCTTTGAGAAGCAAAATGCAAACAAGATTTTAACTTCAGTAGTCTCATTAAACATGTCAAGGCATTCAAGCAGAGGCTCTTTGGGATGTTTAAAAAACATTTGAACAGAATGGAATTGAATAAACGACATTAAAATTACAAGGTATTGCAATAGAATAAGTTATTTTCAGATATTTCCTTCTGTTCTCTAAATAATCTACAAAGCGGATCATCTCTAAATATGCTGAGTCTATGGAAATGTTCTTACTCATACAACCGTGATTATGCATACGCTTGTACACAGAGAGACTACTTCTGCTCAATGACTTTAGCAGGTCGTCCAAAATAAGATTTTATATAGATTAGAAGTAAATCCTATCGAAGCCCAAAAGAGTCGTTTTAAAAAATTCTAACCAATAAACAAATATTTTAGGACAATATCTAAAACAGTTTTTACTCAGTATAATAAAAGTAATCCATGTACTTATTTAAGCCTGGACAATCGGTAGTCTTAAAAAAGAAGATAATAAAATACTGCAGGTGTTGCAAAATACTGTTTCAAACAAATCGAACACTATCTCTTTGGTAAAATAAAATCTTCCAATTTAGTACAAACAAGTTAATTGTTTGGCTTTTCTAAAATATGTTGTGAACTGTCCTTATATTTAGATTTTTCTGAGAGTTCTCGCTTTCATAAGAAGGAGATAAAAAGACAGCAACACAATTGTTTAAGAAAAACTGTATTTAACAAATTTACACACACTCATAAAAACCCTAAAGTTTTTAACAACGTTCAATTTTCATCAAAATATCAGTTCTTGTTTATACCTTGTGATGGATCTTCCATATCGGATATTTTTGATAACATTTGATAACTCTAATGCTTAAACTGAAACTAACGGGATGTTAATCATAATCATTAATTAAGAATATTATAATAAACAAGAAATAAATTTCTTTCGTTAGTTGTATGATTTAATAATACTCTTATTTCTATTGATATATTTGTTGTTTACTTTCAGTAATGTTCCTCTCGATTTAGCATGTTCAGCTCGACGCATTATTCTCCACATCGACTCTTTTTATTTTGTTTAAAAAAATTATACTATTATTTGTAATTACTTACAGTGAAAAACTGAATATTTTTATTTATATTAAAACCTAATCAGGCGTTTCTATTACTGTATAACGTCAAATTCCTCTTCTATTATTTACTATTCTGTAGTAGAGATCTGGTGTTATTTTAGGAAACTAATTGAATAATTTTAAATATTATAGACCATATTTCTGTTATAAAACTCCTTAAAATATGTTTTTTATATTTATTGAATATATATAAAACCAAACATAATTTGTTAAGGCATTTTATTTCATTGTCAGCTAGCATACACCGTCCTCAATTTCATTTAAATATTGATCATATTTGATCGTGCCGGAAAGATTGTTGTAAGACATAAGTTATAAATATGCTTTTTCATAAACATATCTCTTAACCATTACGCCAAAACTGCTCATAAAATTACTATGATGGTAAAGTCTTGTCCGGGTAATAATTGTTAACATAATTATCCTCTCTGTGCGCATTTGGTACAGAGATGATTAAAAAACACAACTTAGTAATACTAATTTAATAGCTTTCCTACAGAAATAAAATGGATTAGAAAATAATATTAGAATATAGAAGTTTAAGTTCCTATGCAACCGAGAAAATATTACAAACAAGCTCAATTATTCCAGTGTTTTTAGTAGAGAATAAGAGTCTAGGATGTAAACTGTTTGGTGTATCTAAGAGATAAAGGAAAATATATCTAAATATTAAAAGTAACTTATCCATGTGATTCCTGATCCTGGCCCTGGACCTGGTCCTGCTTCTGGCCGTTACATCATGTTCCTGGTGGTGCTACATTGAACGTGCACCTAGTTGGTGCCACATAAAACTTTTAAACTGAATTAAAAAATATGTAAACTCTTGTATCCTCCTTTGTTTCTTAAGAAATTTGCTTAATTGTCTCTATTAGTAGTATCCTCAGAATTTAGTATGTTAAAACCATGCTAATAAAAGAAATGTTACATAAATATTTATGGTTTGGTTAGTATGTTTTAATATACTAGTTATGAGGACAGAAAATTATGGTGAAAAAACATATATCTACCCAAAAATCAATTGTTACAGAAGTAAGTAGCCAAAAAGTATTGTAATTGAGATTAACTATTAAACCCATTACCATTTGCAACTACCTTAAAATTAGAATATATAGGAGCTTTATATAACTTCTTAACATAGTTTATTCTGCATATAATAGTAAAAAATAAAGTCACTTTTATTTTTGCGGATTCGTTAGCAATTACTCACTCACCGTAGCTTAGCTAAGCTTATCATCTAAGAGGACCGATACATCTCTCTTCTGAATGTCTCCTAACGGGACAAACGTGACAATTAAATAATAAATTAAAATTGAAAATTTTAAATTAATTTTAAATGGTATTTTATGTGATTTAAACATTATATTCTTTACGTAGCCTGTCACGCTGATAAGTGCTCTGGATTATTCCTATTTTGTACACGAAAAATTATAATATAATTTTTTGAAGGTATGAAAAATTATCTTAATAATTTTAATTTACCGTAAATTAATTTAATTTACATTTAAAAAAATACAACACCAACATTTAGGGCAATACAGTTAAATATTACAAACATTAGTCCTTGTTTTATTACAGATAAAGCATATCTATATAACCGATAGGATATGTTCAGCAAAGTAAGACATACTCATATTAGGAGACAAATTAAGTAAAATAAAACCACCAGTTATGAATGAGTACTATCGAATCGCTGTATATAGTGAATTAAATGTTACTAAATTTTAAGTATATAAAATCTCTGGCTCTTTTAAACTTTTACAGAAAATGGTTTTAAAATGTAAACTCTAACTTGTGTAAAATAAGATTATATTAAGAAATATCCTGAAAAGGTTTATGTCCATTGAATTATTAATTAATTATAGGTTACTAAACATAAAATTTCAAACTTAAAATTGATGCTAATTATTGCTTCATTTTCAAGAAATCAGCAATCCAACTGTAATGTAGTATCAAATCTTTATTAAGGTACTTAGTAATGTCTGCCATTTATTAAGTCATTTAGCAGCATTATAAATATTAAACTGCCATTACGGGAGTTTATTTACTTACCTGGCTATAGTTAAAAGTAAGAACAATGATTAATATTTTGTCGTAATTTATCTTAGGTACTTTTGTAAGTAGATGTTGATTGAAAGATATTCTCTGCACACTGACTCTACTTATTTGAATGAATAACAATTATTCGCTATCACAGACAACTTTATACTTTACCAAAGATAAATGAAGGATTATACAAGAATTATTTTTTACCACTGTATATAACAGAAAGTTTATATCCTTATACGATTAATTATACTAAATATTAATTCTCGTTTGTAATGATTAATTCTTATATCATCTTAATTTCACATATCATAGGATCAATTAGTTAGGATTAATGTAGATCATGAAATGTTTTTGGAACTGCTGAATTAAGAAATAAAAACATCAAGAGTATAGTTTTTTATATTAAAATCTAAAATTTACATATTTAGCTAAATGTTAAAGCAAAAGATTACCGCAGTTAGAGATACCTGATAGTTTGGAGAAGGTACAGAGTGAATATTCTACAGGAATTCTTTAAAACTCTTCAGAGTAAATGAATCAGTAAACATATTCAGAGTAACTAAACAACAGTTTCTTGGAAAATTGAATATTTCTTGCAATGTTTGTTAGGTCTTGTAAATATCCAACATAGTCAAAACTGTTCTCAACTTTCTCATCGTTTTGATATGATATATCTTTAGAATAGAAGAGTTGTCGTAAACACAATGTATTTTAATACCGTTATTTAAGTTTTTGTGTGAAGGAATTATTGAATTCTTCTATTTGAAACGGAAGGTTTTTTAGTAGACTTCAGTTTAAAAGTAATCTGTAATCCATTAATTTACGCTGTTGGTGTATTTTGTACCTAAAAATTCAAGTAAAACACCCTTGTATCTAAACCTAAACTAGAAATAATATGTTTAAACAAGTTCCACAAAAAAAGAAAAATTCTGCAGCAATTCTAGGTTTTTATATACATTAATTTAAATTACAATACTAACGTAGGAGGTGTTTTAGGAATGATTATACTTCAGATTAGGTTAAGATTATTGTTACTATGCGAAAAATAGTATGCGCCAACCCAGTAGTCGTTTGTAATAATGTGTTTGCTAAACTGTTCAGAAGTAAAGTTAAAAGTAAAGTAAAGTAAATATTTCTTCTTTTACCGATGTTAGGGCTAAGAAGCACTCTCTGACACTTAACCTGGGGACCCAACGGTTTTAGAGGTGACTTCCACCAACCAGACGGGCAGGTGAACTTCTTGCATGGACAAGACCGCTTTAGCGATCGCCCATCCAAGCAGCAGCCACGCTCGACGTTGCATTGACCGATAAGTCAAATTATCTTGCTATAACCGTTGTACACATGACACTGCGCAAATTGGCAAGTATACAAATTATTACATGATTGTAAGCTTTTTACCCAGAATTTAGTTAGGCATGGTTACTATTAGCTAGTTATTATTACATTACTTTGAAACTCCAACTATTACTGCTATTCCTGAATACCAGAAAGATAATTGTGAGACTATCTATGATTCTATCTAAATCAAATTTAAAATTCATGAGATCATTCCATATCTTGTGAAATATTTAAGCATTTTAAAACTCTGCATGGACCGCTTAAGTTACAGGGAAATTAAAAACAGGCCAAAGCGCAAGTTTAACCGATAATGTGCCATAGATCTTACAGAGAAGAATCCAGTGGGATTTATTTTGTATAGTAATCATCCATTTGCAAGATATACAAATATTTAAATGTTCACCGAACAAAATTATATTCAATTTTTAGTAACTTTACTATTTTTGTAATATATTGTTATATGTTATTATGTATGTGTAACCAATAGTATATGGATTGGTTAGTGCAAAATTCTGTGAAAAATTTTCAATAAAACCAGGATGTAAACTAGATCTATGGACAATAAAAAAAACTTACTGTAGGTCCTGGTCCTAGTTTTTTCTCTCAGCCTCACAATCGGTGTTCCTTGTTCGGTGGTTCTCCGAGGTGCTGCGATTAGATTGACATTTTAAATATACTACTGTACAGTTTAAAAATATTGAAATTTTACCGAACTTTTCTATTGTTGTTTTCCATGGATATAAGTTAATTTAAATGTGGAATGCTGTACGAGACATATCAGCTGCGTTCTTTTAATAACAGTTTCAATATTTCTTCTTCTGCAAGGGACTTTCTTATATAGACAAATCCACAAGAGCTCTTTTTTTATTTATGCAAGAGTCTAGGAGCCAAACATTTACGAGTATAAACTAACAGCTTTGAGTTTTGTAAAAGTGATGAAAAGTTTTCCTCCAAAAATGAAGTTGGTCTTTAGCAACACTAGCTTTGGTCCGGTAATAAAGAAGTAAAAAACTATGAAAGCATCATTTGTATCTAAAATAATTATTTTATTATAAACATTCTAATCCAGCTGTCACATACGTAAGTGATAGTTATATCACCGTCAGCCAACAATGTGGAAAGACCAAATAAGCCATTTTTGCCTAGTGTTTGTACCGATATTCCAAAAACATTCGTTTTTATATTGTTATAAAAAGTGTCCTATGAATCTTTAAACCTATTAAAATACGCTATACACTAAACTTTTTGATTTACTCTTAAACCTTAGTCATTATTCGTTTATCAACGTGCCCGAGTCATGCTCAGAGTTCCTATTTCTTGTAAGCAAAAGGCGGAGAAAGGCTCAGGGCTATAATTTCTGTGGTTTTTCATGGGAATAATCCTAACACCATCCATGTCACATCATGAGCATTTTCATTTCGCAGCAACTCGGTCTATATACCACACTGGATGAGTTTATAGGGTTATGGCATCAGACTTATTATTTCCTTTACTTTTTTTTTTTATTTCAGTACTAGCACGAAATAATGTATTGGAAATTTACGCTATACTATATAGACTTTATTTTTTTTTTCTTGGTACCTTAAAACTTTAGGAGAGGAGAGTAAAGTCAGACTCGTTAAATAAAAGAAATAAGCAACAATATTTTACAATATTCTTCACAGTTGTTTCGTGTTATGTAATAGGTATCGATGAGGGTTTTCATGCCAAATTTCAACTCTGTAGCTCGTTTCATTTTCGAGATATCTTGTTGACAGATAAAAATAAGAGTCACATACATGAAAAAATGTTTATATCCACAGTGACCAAAGTGAAATCGTGTGAGCTTACTAAGTGGTAGGCTTCTATGACGGTTAGGCCTAATTCCCATGGTTGGAAAGTACCATCACATATTTATTTTTGTCTATGTACTCTAAATACAGTTTCTGATAAACAAGCGAAGGTACTACAACGAATGTGTGCAATTAAGTTATATATTACTAGTAACTTTGAACATTGACCACAATACATTATAATTTATCTTTACTCTATGAATAAACGTGGTCATTAAAATCACAACATGATAGTTAGTAGACAGTATGTTGAACATTGTTTATTAATTTATCTATTTTATCTTTTTTATCATGGCTGCATGTAAGAAATTTAAAAAATATTTCCTAACGCTCAGCCAAAATTCATTCAATTGCCATGAACTAATATCAAATACAGTAACGCAGCTATTGTTGGAAGAGTTGATTCTATGAGTTTTGAGTTTAGCTCCAGTTTACTTCCTCTTACGTGCAGCAAGTGAAATAACCTTCCTCACACACAAGCAAATCTTACGTTGCAAGAAATTCTTCCAAACATTACATAGGTAAAGTAAGAAGGAAATGGTTGAGTGAGGAAGGCAATCAATGTTGTGATCGTGTCAAAACGATGTGAGGGTTACGTAAACTTTTTTTCGTTTTTCGTCGCCGATTATTTTTTGGATCCCTTTAGACGAAACATGATCGAGTTTTTAAGACATCAGGGTTTTAGACGGTGCATTAAGAGGAAGGTGAACTGGAACTAAACTTAACATACACACTAAATCAGCCCCTTTCCCACCATCTCTGCGTTATGGAAGACTGAGGTAGCTCGACCGTGCTTTTGGATCGTGTCAGTCAATATCGTATGGCATTCATTTGTGCACCTGATGAGACATGAAGATACTGGATGCGTTATGAAAAGTAATGAACATTTCAAAAATAAAAAACTGATTTATTCATGCTATTGGTATGAATGAACAAAATACTTCAACATGTACTCTTTTCTGCATCAGTAACACCAGCGTAGACAATTTGCCATGCTTGGGAAAGTACCCTGGAACTCCTCTACTGGAATGCCCCCCTCAGGAGCCTTGTTAAAATTTATCTTGGATGGTCCCACCGGACTCCCATTGTTATCCCTTTCAGCTCTTTTTTCAGGTCGGTGGAAAAAAAAATAAACACGGAGCTATGTTAGGGCTGTAAGGAGGTTGGGAGCACGACGGGGGTCTTGTTCTGGGTAGGTTAGTTGATAAGAACGTGGCCGTGTGGTTGGGGGGATTTTACTAGTGGAGCTTGAAGATGACTTTAATATCATGCCCTGATGCGGGCAATCTGGCGTTTCAGTCTCGAGGCGCCTCCAGATATAAAGACTGCATTGACAGTTTTTTCTTGCGGTACAAACTCCATATGGACGATTCCTCGAACGTCAAATAAGACAATCAGAATAATTTTGATACGAGACTTGCTCATATGCACTTTTTAGGTTTGGTAGAGGGAATGGTGTGGTGGCCACTCGGAGCTCTGCCTTTTGAATTCTGGATTTAAAATATGTACTGATGTAGTTGTAAAACTCACATTTGTATCCAAAAGTTTAGCTGACACATTATTCTCCCAAAACTAATTATTCTATATCGTCATGAAACAGAAATTACATTAATTTTATTCGAAGTGAAATTTTTTATATTTAAATCTAGCATAGAATATAATTAGGTACTCTAATAACTGCATAATTTTTGTGTGTCTGTTTTTATCTCTTGCGCTGTAAAAGGCTCTGGCGTGAATTTCAATAATTAATATAATTAGTTAAACTTCAAGAGCATATTTATGTCACAATTGTTTGGCACTGAGTTTTTATTTATAGAAGTATAACATTTAAACAAAAAAATTAGTTACTGTTTTTATACTAATAATTTCAACTCATTACGATTATCTTGCTTTACTAGAAATGCTAAAAGATAGCTGTAAAAAACATTAAGAAAATTTTTCTCATGAACAGTATATATATATATATATATATATATATATATTTGATAAAACTACGTGAAAACTTAAAATATCTATAGCTGTACGTTCTGTGTTAAATAATGTAAACTGATTCTCTCTGTACTCTTGGGTACTAAGAGGGATTTACACATCACCAAACATAAATTAGTAGTTTTACTCAAAATATAACAATGGAGTGTATTTAAACTATATTTCATTGTTACTTGTTTAGCACTACATTTGAACCTATTCTGGTGTTTTGTGCTTTGAATAATGGCTAAAACTTGAATGTAAACTGCTTTGTATATCGAGAAATTAGTGAGTAAATCTATGATTTTTTTTTTATTAAAGTAGGCATTCCATGTAAGTCCTAGTTGGCTGATCATGCTTCATGCCGTCACATCGTGTTCCTGGTGCTACTTCCGTGACTAGCTGTGAATTGAGCGAAGTTTGAAAAATTCAGTGACATAACACTCTAGAATTATTAAAAAAAAATTAAATTATATTACTGCCATGTTGTTTCCTTAGATATAAAATAATATTTTACTTAAACTGCTGTTAAGTTTTTAGCTGTCCCTTATATTGCTGACGTCACGGACTACTAATAAAGCTAAACTTGTGTGGTATGATTACCCCCAAAAAATACATTTTACGGGGCACAAACGGGTAAATAAAACTTAAACTATAAAGATTCCAATAAGACTTTTTCCCCGTTTCTATGTCTAAACTATGTTGCTACAGTATTAGTGTTTGGATGCGATATCCAGGACACTGTTCGACATGACATGTTATACTTTTGCTAATTATTCTACAATAATTTATATTATAAATAAAAAACTCTTTTGAAAAATTTTTGGATGTGTAATAATCAAAATAAACCCTATTGGGCAGATTTGTACTAAACTTAAAAAGACCATTACTTAGATACAAAAGAAAACTTACGCGTAATTGTATATTAAATTGAATTAAATTTTAAATTTTAAACAATGTAGTATTTCGCTGCCTACCGTGTGACAGGACGCAGTGTATTCAAGAATTTTTTTACTTCAAATACATAAATATCGTAAGTCGTAGCAAGATGAAAATAGTAATAACAAGTACAATATATTATTTATAAGATGGTAGCAATGGTATATAAAACCAATTTACATATTCTGATATTTATAAAACACTTATGTTTACCTTGTTGGACATTTTCCATAGAGTATTTAATAGGCGAGTGTATCAATAGGTAATACAGACACAATTAGATAATCCTGTACGACGATTTATTATCATGCGACAGTAATTCATTTCTTATAAATTAATGAAATGTTAGGGCTCAAAAATAAATATAATACATGAAAGTACATTTGAGACATCGGATAGGTAATTACATAATTAGCAAGTAAGCTTCTCAGGTAAAAAAGGCGCATTGTGAGAGAATGCTGTTTTACTCGTATCATCATACGCTAGTAATAGATTCCCTTACGAAGAATTAAAAGAATGGAAGCTCTCAAATGAGTGTAATATCAAAAACTAATGATTTAAAAACAATTTCGATAATGTTTTAGCCTACAGTTGTGGTATGTAAGCTAACTAATATAATTATTAATAAAGTAGGTAGAGTGCAATTTATAAAATATTGTATGATTAAATGAACAAAAATTATAAGATGTTGTTTACTTTCTAATTTTATATAAGAAATACCAAGAACAAGATATTTTATCATGCAGACGTGACAATGCCTGCACATACACTATATGGATAATAGTACAGAAATATAGTGGAATTTTTAAATATACTAGCATTTATTGGAAACTGTAACATCTATGAAACCCCTAATCAGCAACACAATATATTTACTGTATAAAATAGGGGCATGATGTAATCGTTAAGTATTCAATACTTGTAGCAATACAGTAAAACCCCAGGTATTACAAATTTAAGTAAATTTACAAAACTAAGGTTATTTTAAATTATAAATAAAACCCTTGTCTTTGCTGGGCCAAATATTAAATTTTGGTAAATATTCATTTGTCCCTTTATTTTATAATCAAATTTTAAAAAAACTCAAAAGTGTTGCATGTAAATACGATATAAACGGCTGTTGTGCACTATATACTTTAAATTAGAAATAAAGAAGAGGAAATTTTTAGATATATACTTTTCTCCCAAAGAATGTTTATTTGAGTGTTAAACCACAGAGGATAATTCATTAAAGTTTACTAATAATATTTTTTTAATGTAACTATATCTGATATAAACATTTGAAACCATCTTTTTATAAATTAATTACGGTTCCAGTTTTCTTCTAAATGAAATTTTTAAATCTTACAACGCATAATGTCCAAAATTTTTAAATGTATATAAATTTTCTTGATTATAGTTTTTATTACGTCAAATAATATGTAAGAGATCACAGAGTATGGGGCTTAATCTGTAAAAAACCCCTTGAATACATCCTTCCTTGAAAACATCATAATCCTGAAGGACTTTCTGAAAATCAAGTGTAATACACCGTATACCTCAAACAGGACTGTAACTTTACTTGCTCATTTATACTTAAGATTAGAGAAGGCACTTCCTACTGGTGTGGGTAAACAATCCAACTGGTCATAAACTAAATAGGTATTATTATGCACAAACGTAAAAGATTTTGACAACCATCTAAGGCAGTAACCTGGTCAGTTCGGAGCTTATTGCCAGGACAGGATATCCTTAGGATGCATGCCAATCCTACCCAGTATGTCCCCACAAAGGCAAATACATCAAACGTTAGTCTAGGTCTAATCCAGTAGATATAAAGCATCTGCAATACCTTAGGCTCAAGACCAAATGACCCTCCGATCGGAAGCATACACTATATTATTAACTATATTCCCCTGGCAAACAAACCTTTCCAGACGTGGTCCCCAGTTCTATCACCTGTCAACAACAACATTAGGAACTTGACTTCACTGATAGAGCTTCTTAAAAAAAAAGCTGACAAAAAAGGACCGTGAAATCGTTTCTTGACAAATCTTCTTACCGACGATCACACGGCAAAAACAAATATTTACATGCCCCGGCAAACAATATTGTGTCATCCTACCGAGTGACTTCAGCGACGCTCAGCCAAATTCCATGGTTGGGGCATGCAACATGATAGAACTTATTCATTTTTATGTAGAAATGAAGTCCTCACGCAAAAATTTAAGTCTACAGGTGTGAAACCTTTCTCGAAGTATCGTGCCCATAATACATTCACATTTTTGTACATTAAACTGGTTTTCATACCAGTCTGTAAATTAAAATGTCTACAACACCAAGCCAATATAAACATGATGAAGGAACAGGAACTTTCCGAACATTTTCCATCGTTCAGTGATACAAAAAGTAGTAAACACTACGTTTGGTGGAGACCGTACAAAATGGATTTGTTTATTTTAACCTAGTTTGTAATTATGTATTAGGCTAGTTATTTACCTGAAGAAGATATCAAATTGCAGATATCCAAACGTAGTGTTACTGATTTTTTGTATCACTGAACGATGGCAAATGTCCGGAAAGTTCCTGTTTTCCTCACTTATCCTTTCATTTCAAAAAACAAACTTTGTATCATGATACTGTATGTGGTTGTGATAGTTAGGCTAAGTGTTAATATGTACATGTTAAAATCTCCTTAAAAGTGTGTTTGAGATTGTTTACAAACTTATTTATTCTGCTATTGTTGCTATCAGGTCACCCATTAAGATGGATTTAAACATATTCGCTAAACCCTCAGACAAATCCCATTGAGTGATATGAACCTTTATCGAACTCAATGTTCCTCATATTACAATGAAGCTTCAAGCAAACTTTCAAATACAAAAGTCGGTTCCTTCTCGAAATATCGAATTGACAGACAGACAGACCTGAAATTTTCCAGTCCTGTGAGTTATAGGCTTCGCTATAATCAGCCAATGATTTTGTATCATATCATGGGTGTTGGAAAAAAATGTGATTAGTTGATTCACGATGTTCATTTATGTCCTTTTCCAAAATGTGGACGAGGGCAGCCAGAGCTGGGTTAACACAAAAATAATTCTAGCACACCAGTTTACTGCTCCCTTTAGGATAGTATTAAGGTTATTAGAACTTTTACTGCCATTTTAAAATTTACCAGTCACAAGTTTTATCATGTCAACTCATCTGTATGTACCTGTGGGAAAAGACCACTCCTCTTACAGACCTAAACAGGTTGTCCATAACAAGGTGAAAGGACGCCATCCTGAAGGAGACATAAGTGGTTCTTTCACTGATCTTTCAACCGAAATAGTTGGTTTAACGTTTCTATATATAGTAAGAATTTAAAATACAAATATTTCTTTACTGGTAAATGTAAATGTACAGAACACTTTAGTTATTTTATTCTGGAAACAGAGAATCTGTAAAAAAAGTAAAAAAATTATTACAGTAAAGTTTACAATGTATTAGATTGCAGATACATTTTTTATCGGTTTTCTTGGTAAAAAGGATAGTAAAGTTACCCATTGTTCATTGCTTATAAGTTTTCTTGGAATTTAAAACATAATGAGGATTGTTTTCATTATTTAGATAACAAAGAAACCAGAGCATTTTTTATAGTTTAAAGGAGTTTGGTAAAACAAATGATCAAAACACCTCATTTTATTGAACACTCCATTGCTTCAAGGACTTAAAGCTAACAAAAACTAACGGACTTACACGAATTTTAAGGCTTATAACTAATAAAAAATTTGTTCTGACCATTAATAAGTGCTTTATTTCCTGATGTGATTAAAAGTTTGTCTCAGAACTAAAAACGAGTAATAGGCGACTAACTCGCCTATAACAAGTGAAGTAAGAAAGTGAAGTTTGAAAGTGGAGTGAGTAATTTAATAAGTGAATGAAAAATTGCAACTCGCTGGAAAGTTCTAAAAATGTATTGATTACTGTTCAGAAATTAATAAACATTATAAATAATTTTTGTACTGGAGTCATTCTGGTAGTGCTGTATTTTACAATGGTTTCCTCTCGATTTTGAAATTCAGCACACGCATTTGTATACGAACAATTTTGCTGTTTACCACGACACACAAGTTAAAAATTATTGATATCAAGAATACTATTAGAAGATGTAAAAGAAATATAAGTAAGAAGTTTTTTACTGCATAATTTTAATTTGACATGTCTTATCTATTGTACTGTGGATGCGTGCTCTTGTGAATGTTTACGTAACTAACGGAATGAGTTAGGAATTTTTAGGCTATATCTTTTATTAAACTTATTTGAAACAGTATTTTAAAATATTGAGTTTTAAACATCAAACGTGATGTAGTGTATTACTAATGTTAGTCAGGTAACGTACACTAATTAAAACCAAACTTAATATTTAGCCAAACAAAAAGTCAAAAAAGTTGTTTTAAAAAGTATGGTAGAACAATCTTCTTCTAAAATATTAAATATTTATCATCAACTATGGAAAACAGTTTCAAAACTGCTGTGACGCTTATAAATTTGGGAAAATTATTGAACCGAATTCTCCCTGCACGTTTCGGGTACATAGAGGATTTAAAAACAACAAAAACAAAGTTTAGTAGCTTTTCTATAAAGAAAAGCAGTGAAAAGCATTTGAAAAATAAAAGGAAATTAACGAAATAATACATTTAAAACTTCTATTTTGCTTTGGAATCAGGCAATTCGTTTTTATGTGAAACTGTTTCATGTGTTTTGTTTATGTATTTAGTATTCACCTTAAACTAAAATGGTAAAGTTCTTTGAGTATTAAAAAGTCATTATTAGGAGAAATTGTGTTTACTCCATAATAGAAGTAACTCATCATTGTAGTAAGTCCCTCTCTTCCAGTACTGACCATCACATTGTACTACATTTTGTGATTATCTGACAGGTTACAAGTTGAACAAACTTTGAAAATGCTGACACATCCTCGTAATACTATTTAATGATCAAAACAATTGAAACATCAGTTGTTTCTATGGTTATGAATAATATTTCAGTAGAAAAACTGTTAATTATATTTCTTATGGGTGTCTCATTCTTCGGCACTTTTTACGTCTAAAAGGATACTAATAACAAGAAATTAATTTATAATTGTCTGATCATCCATACACATACATTATGTAGAGAAAAACTATATAAAAGTTATTCACTATGGTATTTTGGAATGCTTTACTTAGTAAATATCCCTCTGGGCATTACCTTTTTTTGGGCGAAAGATTTTTATTTTATTCTGAGTGGAAAACAAAATATATACGCTTGATAAAGTCAGTTTTACAGTTATTTTTGAGGTTGAGTGGTACATGTTTCCCGTAATTTGGGGAGCATTTTCTCTTGAGCAGAAAATTTTTATTTTTTATTGGAGCATTCGTAGAACGAGGGCACCACTTCATCTAGGTTGTCTTAATTGTGGAGAAAGGCGAGATCGAAGGGGCCAAAATCTTCGATTTTTAAATGGAGCATCCATATAAATACGGCCCTCTTTTTTTTTTTTCTTTTTCTTTAAAGGGCGGCGATTTTTTACGCTTTGAAGCATTGAGAAGCAAAGAGCCAACCAGATTTCAACATTAGCAGTCTCAAAAACATTTCAATGCAATCAACCCAGAGCCTCCTTTGAAAACGTTGAAAATACGACCAGAATGCCAATTATAAAACACTCTTCCTATCAAAAGGTAGTAAAATAGGAGCATTTATTTAAGATATTTCCTATTTTTTTTCTTTCATAATCTACAAAGCAGATCATCTCCAAAATGCCGAGACCACTTTTTTTTCAAAGGGTTAGCAGGTCGTCCACAACAAGAATTTATAGGGATTAGAGAATGCCATCCTAAGGGAAGCCAAAAAATAATATTTTTAGGTATTCTGAACATTAGCAAGGTTTTAAGGACAATATCTGAAATATTTCTTACTTAGTATAATTCAAGTAGTCGATGCTTATTTTAGCTTTGGATATTTAGAAGTACTGAAAGGAAGAGAATACACTACTGTAGGTGTCAAAATATATATACTGGGTTTTAGAGAGATACTCAAAAAACCCTAGCTCCTTGGAAAAACACAAGATTTTTTACATTTTAACTAAAACGAAGCTAAATGTTGTTTGTGGAATTGGTCTTATTTTTTAGTCAGATTGTGTGAAAGATTTGTCGCTTTCCATCATAGGAGGAAGAATTTAAAATGTCAAGGAATCATATACAAATTAAAACTGGTGGAAAGTTTTAGGCAACCTTCAACTTTCAACAAAGTAATCAGGTCCTTACACACTCCTAGAGGTCCTCTCACTTCCTTTAATGAGTAACAATTAACACAACTAAACGAGACGTTTTTATTAATCACTAAAATAAAAATATTTTTAAGAAATATAAAAATTAAATTGCTTAACGTTAGTTTTTTGCGATTTAAATATAAAAATCCTACGAATTAACGTATAATTGCGGATAAACACCTCTTATTTAAAATTGGTTAAATTCTTTACATTGCCTCATTTTATATTTTTTCATGATAATAATTGTATTAATTACTTTTGTTTATTAACTTAACAGTGAAAAATATTCAATTATCTTAAAAAGTGACATTGAGCCCTAAATTGGTGCGTTTATATTATACTGTAAATAACGTAAGGTTCTCATCCTATTTATTTACTGTACTGTAGAATGTGAGGATCTGGTGTTCGTTTAAAGAAATTAATTGAAAGATTTTAAACAATTATTATAGATCCCATATTTATCTTAACAAACTCCCACTAAATGTGTGTTTTTAAATTTATTTAATTTAAACAAATCCAAACAATAATTTATTTAGGGGAATTTTAATCGTTGTCCCAGCTAGCATACACCCTAGCCTTCAGCAATTTTTCGAATATTTAGATTCTTCGGAACATGCAAAAAATATTAGTTATAAAAGACATAAAATTACAAAAATGTTTCTTCATAAACATATCTCTCTTATCAGGTAGGGTTCAAAATAGTTCATAAGATTACTGATAAATTTGAGGATCACACAAAGAATAAGGTAATTAATCAATTATAGGTACCATATATTTATCTTACAAAAACTCCACTAATATATGTTTTTTTAAAATTTATTTAATTTTTAAACTATTCAAACATAATTTATTTAGGAAATTTTAATTGGGTTGTCGAGCTAGCATCAACACCTACCTTCACTCAGCCATTTTTTCAATATTTTAGATTTTTCGAACAAGTGCCAAAAATAACCTGTTATAAGGACATAAATTTACAAAAATGTTTCTCTTTTAAAAACATATCTCTTATCAGGTTAGGTTCAAAATAGTTCCATAAATTACTTTAATGTGATGGATCACAAGAAAGAGTAATTTGTATAACAGATTTCTCTCTTGTATGATCTTTTTTAATACTGAGAGGATTACAATCTACTAAAGTGTACTAATTTTAGTTTAAATTTTTTCTTCTAAAAAATAAAAATGGAATTTGGAAGCTTTAAAATTTTCTTAAAAAATTTAAAAATAAAATTTGAGACAAATTAATAATTATTATATATTATAAATTTCTAATTTCCGTTTAGAACCCTAAAATTTTTACATTCAAGCCTGAGTTATTTCCAGGTGTTTTGTTTGTTTGAAAGTAATTGCCTTAAAAATAAGGGATGTAAAACTGGATTTTGGGTATAATAGATAAGAGGAAAAAATAGCCATTTATCTAAACTATAAAACAAAACTCCCTCTCCATCTTGAGATTCCTAATACTACTGGCCCTGGAGCCTTCCTCCTGCTTCTCGTCATTACTATCGTGTTCCTGGGGGTTTGGCTTCGTTTGATACTATTTAAAAGAAAATTAATATTGCTGAAATATTAAAAACTTTTAACTTAACCAAATCATTTCAACACTTGTATTACTCTGTTGCAATCCTATGGATATTAAATAAATGTTTATTTATAATTTTAAAGTATACCCAATGTTTTTATTACTGTGTGGGTTTCATTCATAATATGTTATTTGTTGGGTTTTTGTCTTAACGAGCCTCAGTATGTATCACGACTTCAGTTAATCTTAAAAATTGCTGGTTATCTGATCCCCATAATTCATATTATGTTTTAAGGACAATTGAACTCAATAAGAGTTCAAAAGTTTAAATTAAATTACAATAAATATTTGAATTAGGAAAATTTTCATGTTGTACTTGGTAAACATCCCTTATAGGTTAGTTTGTGAGGAAGGAAAGATTCTATCTATTTAATTTCAGGATCAAGCAAGTACCTCCAGTGGAGAAAAGTGTCTTCTATTGTTGTCGATCGTTACCATAATCCGTATCCGCTGCTGCTTGCAGCTTCTGGGATCTGAATCTGAGTATGGAAGAGAGGAGGGATAACTCTCCCCTTTCAGCAACTCTGGAGAATTGTTGTAGCTTGGCAAAGGAGGAATGTTCATTGCCTTTTTATTAAATTTGGTAATGATTGGCTCTTGAATTCATTATTCAATTGAAGTAATTTTACACTATTACTTGAAAAGAAATTAAAACTATTATAACATGACGAGATATAATGGTCGCATAGGGGGTTGAGTTTTATTTTGTGTTCCAGAACTTATTACATAAATCTCTTGCGGTACGCGATCCAGAATCTATTTATGTGCGGTTATGCCAGATTATAAGTACGGCGGTCTGTCAACTTTGGAGAGAGTGAGAAAAATCCGGTGGTTTTCTGAGATCGAATTCTTTGGCGTATCTCTAGTCTCATTCGAGAAAAAATGTTTGTTAAAAATTTGTTAGGGGAAAAGGAGAGATTCAATCAAATATGGCCACTCTTTTAAATAATGTATTAATTCCTTGTTCTTGTACTTTGACCTGTATTATATTCCAATGTATTCGATATTCACTTATGGGGGGGTGGGTCCCCATACGGGTGGAGGGCGGTGGGGGTGGGTAGTGTGGTGGGGGAACAAGGTGGGGGTTTGTAGTTGTGATAACATAATAAATTTGGTGGTGGTTGGTTTTTGGGGGAGGGGGTAAGTGCGTAAAAATGTGTTCCATGTTTATACATAAATCAATTAAGGTTTGTTGGGGATTTATTATCTAACTATTTTGTTATTTGTAACACATCGTTCTATTTTTTGTATATATTGATTTTTATTTATCTTGTTCCCCGGGTGTTATAATATCCATCCTTGTTATCAGTTTCTGAGTTTATCTTGTTACTATATAATAAATTATTTGATGTTTCCATTAAAAGGAAATCCATAACCCTAATGCTAAAAAAAAAATATTAATGCGAAAGTGCCTTTCCTTGTTTGTTTAGCTTTTCCACACGCCATAAACTATTTTACCGATTGCCTGAAAATTTGCGTTGGACATTTTTAGGGTCACTGGGACAATTATTAGACCTATTATTATTAGTAAAATCCCACCGGACTATTCCCTCCCACTGGTCTCTTAACAATAGCAAAACATCCATCAGGCCTCTAAAGTTACAAAACTTAAATAGAAAGATCTTGTAACATGTAAACATCTGTTTGTGTCAACATTGATTTGTTCAGCGCAATATATGTTTAAAATTTAATCCATTATTTTTTAAGAATAACTATTTATGTTTTTTTTTATAATAACTATGCAATGTTTATGTACAGGGAAGTTTAGGACACTCCAGACAGGCTGGACTTTACTACAGTTCCGAAAAACAAGACATTAAATGCTTAATGAAAACTGTTACATAAGCTCCCTTTTAAAGGTTTCTTTCCTTATACCGGGATAGCTAATTTTGACCGGAGGCAAAAGTTTTGTATGTGTTTTTTTTTTAATCGTGACAAAAATGGAAAACTCGAAATATGGCCACTGGGATAACACTTTGGACCCCCGAAAGAAGATTGCCAAGAGACGTAAGTAGGACCAGACATTGGCTTCTCAATCCTTAGTGGTCTTTACATATCATTCTGTTTATCCAGGGACTTACGGGGGGTATTTCCACTAAGGCACTTGAAATATCTTACACCCGGGAAGTCAACGCTTTTTGGGCAGAAGATACAGGATTCCTAAATATTTCTACACCACACCCATATAATCCCATGCTTTATATGATAATTATTCTAGTCAAATAAATGTGGAAAAACTCAAATTTAGGAATAAATAACATTAAAAACATACTTACGAAAGAAGTGATTTTTAAAAACCACCCGGAAGTAAAATTTTTGACCCGAGGTAGGCATTTAGTCGCTTGAAGTAGGTAAATATATTACTTTCATCGGAACAACAAAGGCAAATCTCAACTAT
This sequence comes from Homalodisca vitripennis, assembly GCF_021130785.1. Taxonomy (NCBI): domain Eukaryota; kingdom Metazoa; phylum Arthropoda; class Insecta; order Hemiptera; family Cicadellidae; genus Homalodisca; species Homalodisca vitripennis. The sequence continues at coordinate 12,224 of NW_025779103.1, read as the reverse complement.
CGGGCTGGTTTAAAAATTTTTTTCCCCAGCCAACTAATTATTATCAAAAACCACGGCATATCCAGACTCCTGAGGACCTGAGGAAAGCAGGATTCTTCCTCAGTAAAATTGCTTCTGGAATTCTTATTTCAGGGACGGTTGCTATTGGTTTCCTGAGAGGCTGGAAAAATGATGCGTGGATGGTGCTTGTAGCTATGTTAGTCTGTTTAACAATTTAATTTCATATTTGTTAAAATTCCTTGATTGTTCTAGCTTTGTTTTTTTAATTTGTTTGCATTCTTATTATCTATATTGTTGGTTTCATTCAGATCTACTTGTAATATTTGTTGAAAAAAATTTTGGTGTTGTTACCGTTGTGGATAAACAAAATAAATATAAAATTTAAAATAAATTTAAGTATATTAAACCTTAAGTTAAAAAACAGAAGAAACTGGAAAACTCAGTGGTTATTTTTTAATCCAAAGTAGGTTTTTGAGAATGATTTGTAAATATTTTCTTAACCGAGAGAAAAAGGGAAAAACTCAGCTTTGGCCGTTCGGATATATAAATTAAATTTTTAACTAGAAATGGACTCCTATACTCGCAAAAACGTAATATTTAGAGTTTGTTCTTAAATTCTTATAATCGTCTTCTAAATATTAACTTTAGAATAATACGTACCTGATTCGTATGCTTAATTACGTTTATATCATTATGATATAGGTGGACCATTTATATTACATCAACATGTGCTTTGACTTAAGTATACTAGAGACTTTAAATTTAGAAATTGCCAGCGAAGGCGAAGGTTTGCGGGGGTATCATCTAACAATATTATAAAACGCGGAGAGTGTCTTTGTTTCGTTTGTATTGGATTTGACGCTTATTCAAACTGTTCGTTCTAAATTTTACATTCGGCATTTCTAAATACTGCCACGGAATTGTTTAAAACTGCTAGTGTAATGAATAAAAACAACATTGGTTTTTTTTTAGATACCTACATTTGCCTACTATTTTCTTTGTACAGTTTCCTGATGCACTATATTTCCGTTGATAACATATTTTAACCATCCCTTGGATGTTTTAAAAAATCGAAGAAAGTAAGAGGCTATCCCTCGTTAAGAAATGCGCCTTCCAATGGCAAATTAAAAATTAAGCCTTTTAGAGATACAAGGTTTGATTGTGTCCTGATGGCACCGAGACGGCTCTAGTTTCCTCTGTAGGAAGACCGGCTACTGCCACCATTATCACCAGCGTCCCCCAGCCGTATGACCTTGCCTCGTGACCCTTGGGCCTGTCGCCACGACCCAGGGAAACTACGTTACACACCGGCTGCGCTCGAACTCCACGAATTTGCGTAATAATAAAAGACATTGTGAGCTGTTCTTCCAAAAAAGTCACTTCGCCATTCCTCTGCCGTTTTAGAGCCGTCAACAAGTTAATCCCACTCATTGTATAAATAAAAGAAAAGGTAGGAAAAATTCCAAAAATTTCCACGTGCGATAATCTACGGTAAATTTACTCTTTTTGGATGCGATTAAGGCATTAAGAATGAGTAAGTGTTATTGTAAGACATTGTTGTTGGCTGAGCTCACAAACTGACATTGGCCCAACGAAATAGTTTAGCCGAATAAACATAATGATTAATTGAGAGGAATAACTGGCAATTTTACCGAAAAAACTCCACTTAGCCTACAGGCTTATAAAAACATTTTCACTTTACTACAGGATCTGATTAACTCTTAATAGGACTCCATTTTATTAAGCAAAGGGGGGGGGTACTGCCTCTAAATACAAAAAAGGACGATGCTTTAAATTTGCAAAATCTTTAAAAAAATTAACCCCTACCCCTTTCCTCTCTAAAAGTGCCTTTTGGGGCCATATTTGGGGTTGCAAACAATTTTCCCGATTCCTTTGGGGTCGAACTATGGGACTCTCTACGTGTTTAAAAACGGTTGTAGAGTTTCTCGGTTCAGACGCTATTTATACATCGCATAAGGGGTGATCTACCTCAACCTGTTATAGCGTACCTTTCTGATTAAAAAACCCTAAAATATATATGGTGGTACAAATGTTCAAAACTTCGTGAAAAGTAGATACAGTTTTTTATAAGAGAATTTATGGAATGATATTAAGTGAAAAATTTTTACCTAAATACACTGTTCACTACGCCCTTTTAAAAATAGCTTCTTATAAACAGCAATAAATTTTTTTTAATTTAAAATTCGGTTTTATGGTTTCCAAAAATTACTAATTTATCGTAACGTTTTCTGCATCGAAAGTTTTGAACTCTGGATTTGAGTAGGGTTTTAGTGAATTGAATTTTTCTAATTTTTTAAATTTTTTTCCCGTTACACGGTAAATTATTAATCCTACATATATCTAGGTTCTTAAACTGTTTTGGCGTGAACAATGGCGTTATTAAACTAAACCTCATTTACAGACGTCAGAGTCCTGTTAACGTTGTTTCGCCAGAGTTTTACCAGAAACAGAAGTCAGCCCTTTAGGAAATCTTCTCATTATTGATTGAACGGGCAGCCGGATTCGTTTGGCATTCTGTCTTTCTCGAAGTCCTGGATCTGATGCATAAGCCAAGATTTAAGCCTCATCAAGTAGTAGCTTAGGACATTAAATCGGGAAGGGGGGGGTAGTTGACTAGAAAACAGTTTTGTGAGCACCACTTCCGAGGGAAGTTGTTACACAAAATGTCCATGCAAAGTGTGCTTTTAAAAAAAAACGGGCCCAATAATTTGGTTTTCGCACCAAGTATTAAGGTTGGGTTGTTCTCACATCTGTGAGATTTTCGAAAACAATTTCAAAAAACCTCATGTTAAGACGGCTCATTTCTCCATTGCTCCGAAAAAGTTGCTTCGTCTTCACCATAGAAATTAAATATCCCAATCTTCGCGCATAGTTATCACGGGCTGATGAAATTTAAAAAATTTCATTCTTAGAAGTCTACTTTATGCAATGCTTGATGTAGTGAAATTCGGTATGGGTGCGTTTTTCTGTCCTAAAGGACCTGAGTACTGTCGTTGCTAATTTCCTGCATCGGTAACAAACCCTCCTCGTGAGTCATTGAGGGTTTGGGAACTGATCGCAGCCAAAAGTCTGGTACCCTTATCATTCCTTACAGGCCTAAAGGGGGGGGGCGAGCTGCGTTCCCTTTGTTGTTAGTCCCGGTTGTTGTGTTTCTAGTTTCATGAACACGACTAGCAAAGTGTTTGTTAAACCTTTTTGTGAATAATGTTCACGGTACGGGTGAGAGTTCAAAGGGTTCAGCGCCGCTGCCGCAGAGCAGCTGTGGTAGTCCTGCAAACATTTACCTAATAACCCCTATCTCATTCAACATTAAGAAAAAGCGTCTTCTTTGTGTAAAGGCATTCATATTTGACAGGACAAAATACTCGTCATCAAGGACACGCACAAACATGCACTAACTTTAAAAAATCTGATCAATACATTTTGTTCATCTCTTTTATCACTTGTTCTGAGAGGTTCAGAGTCGATGAAGATACGATGACATGGCAGAAAAAATGTAACGAAAACGTAACACACACGTGTTGTAGATTAATAAAAAAGTTTAAGTAATATAGCTAACCACTTGCTATTTAATTTGATATCTAAACACATCCCCAATCACAGGTCAGTGAGAGGATATAATCAATTCATCAAATTTTAAAATTTGATAAGAATTTGCTCATTTTATTAAAAAGGGTTTATCTAACAGTACACTTACGGTAACTCTCCCTTTAAACGTTAAGTGTTTTTTTTAAAGAATTGGTAAAGAAGATTTGGAATACCCTAAAGTAAAAAAGGGCCAGAGCACAACGAATACTAAATGTAACAAAACGTCAGGAACATTATTTTTGGACGCCCACTTTCGCAACCATCCAAGATAAATCCGAACTTGAAAAGTACAAAAAAAATAAGCTTTTAAGATGAGCTATTTGATGGGTGGTAAAGTCAACCTTACTATTGTTTGATGGTTATTTTTGACGATGGAAGGATTAGTGAGGAAACTAGGATTTTTCCGGGACCAATTGCCATCGTTCAGTGGAAAAACCAGAAATCAGTAACTAATACGTTTCAGGATCTGCAATCGTGATCTCTTCTTCAGTAAAGGGGAAATTTTAACCTAATTACATAATATTAGCAAACTAGGTTATAATTAAACTAAAATCTTCCCAAAGCGTTTGTGGCCCAGCTAAGTGAGGGAAATATCACAACTTACTTGTTGGGTTTGTCAACTTCACTACTCTATAAACATGCACTTATAAAAAAACTTTACAAACCTACTAATCATTAACTGAAACTACGGAAATTTCAGGTCACAATCAGTCTTCACCGTCTACCCCAAACCACCTACGTACGGTAGACATTGGAACATGACAAACATGCCAGCTATGTTCTGTAACCCTTTTTGAAGTTCTATCTGAAAAACGTTGTTGTAGTTTAGTTACTTTTTACCGGTTTGGACAAGGTTTGTCCTCCACAGCTGCTGATAATTTTCATCAAGGTTCGGGAGTATGAAAATTAACGTGCACGAAGATGTAATATTTTACCCTCGTCGTTTTTTTTGGCGCGAAGAAAAAATCGCGCACCATATCAATTTAGAGATGTGAACCGCCATAAACATGAGGGGTTCTGGAGCTTTTCAGAAACCCTTACTGGATGCGACGAGGTAGCCAAGCCAAAGGTTACTGGACCTCCAAATACTTGGTTGCGTTATTGCTGGTATCTAAACTGTTTGCCGTAATTTTCTAAGGACACTTGACAGAATAATGTTACAAAAACTTTTCCATCCTGATCACTTGCCAAATTTACTTTATATTCCTGAACAAAAAACCCAACTCAGGGGAATTGCGGTTTATGCTGTTGGTGGAGCGGTGCCAGCCGGGAACTACTCTGAAGCGGTGCCGTCAAAACTTCTTCAGTCAAATATCCACCCCAGATCCTAGGATTTTTAACGTGCTTGAATTTGTGAGGGGGGAAGGGGTTTTTAAAAAGACTTTTTAAAATTTCCTCATTCCAAATTTTACACCGAATTTTTTAGATGGCCCCAATGCATCGAATCAGCTGTTCTCTCAATACAGGAGAAGGGGTCTTATGGGCTCCTATAAAACCATTAGTTCCTGGGTAGAAAAAACAGCGAAATTAAAGTCCGAACATTTAAAATATAAGGTAAGTTGAATAACATAATTATTGAAACGGGAAAATATTTTGTTGGGAAACCCTTGATAATTTTAACTAAAACCTTATAGTATTAATGAATAAACCTAAATTACCAAACTGTAACGGAGAAAAAGGGTTTGTTAAAGGTAAATAATGTATTCCCTAAAAACGTACAGCAAATTACAGGATTTCACATTGCTTTAATGAACGAAACGATATGAAATGTAGTACTTTTGGCGCCCATTATCGACCCTTACAGAAGCAATTTGTCTTTAAAAATGTTTTGTTTTATATAAATGTCTACAAATAGGCTAACGTTACTAATTTAAATCAAGTATTTTATTTTCTTTACAGATACAATATCAATTTTCTTTATTACTCAAAACCCTCAAAAACCCGGCGCGGGAAAACCGATACTGAGAGTGAGAAAGTAAAGAAGATAAGTTATGATGTCGGAGTATGTAAGACGTTTCATAATACTTGCTCCTGCTACAGGACAGAGCGCCCCTACAGTCTAAGTTAGGCTGTCGAAGTTTGTATGACGTCAATAACCGTTGTTCTGCTACAGACAGTAAGCCGCTACAGCTAAGTTAGGCTGTCGAAGTTTGTATTGACGGTCAATAACATGTTCCTGCTACAGACCAGAAGCCGCTACAGCTAAAGTTAGGGCGTGTCGAAGTTTGTATGACGTCAATACATGTTCCTGCTACAGACCAGTGCCGCCTACAGTAACGTTAGGCTGTCGAAGTTTGTATGAACGTCAATTAACGTGTTCATGCTACAGACAGAGGGGGCCCCGTCCTAAAGCTAAGTTAGGCTGTCGATGTTTGTATGACGTCAATAACGTGTTTCCTGCTACAGACAGAGCCGCCTACCAGCCTAAGTTAGGCTGTCGAAGTTTGTATGACGTTCAATAACGTGTTCTGCTACAGACTGAGCCCCGCTACAGCTAAGTTAGCGCTCTGTCGAAAGTTTGTATTTGACGTCAATAACGAGTTTCTGCTACAGACAGTGCCGCATACAGCTAAAGTTAGGGCTGTCGAGAAGTTTGTATGACGTCCCCAATAACTTGCTAGTGCTACAGACTGAACCGCCTAGCTCGGAAAACCGTGACTAGGCATATCTAGCACCACTTTCCCACTCCACTGCACACGACGAGCGCCCTAGTTTTATTACTCTGTAAGTCGCTCCTTCAGTGAAGTGATTGTATTGTTTCAGTGACGGCTTGGACTGTAGAGAATTCTGCACTCGGGTTGAGGCGGCGAGGAAGGGTAGTCTATTTGTGGGAGGTGGGGGGGTTCGCTGTTGGCAGACTCACCTTCCTCTACCCTCGCTTCACGCTCATTGGCTTAGTCTATACAAATAATTCTGTGAGCTTACGAAAGCAAGAGCTCGTCGCATCAAGGGCCCAACGCTCTGAATAGGTATTAATATATAAAATTGACACCTTTATCCCCTTTGACTTGCGAGCCGGTTTTCCCAAACCTAGTAAGTGTTTGCGTTCCGAATCATTGCTTGGGTTACAAATAAGTAAGATCAGTAATCCAAAAAAGGAGCTATATATTTATATTACTAAAGCATTTAGCTTGTAGCCATATTACGTAAAGATTAATATACTATAGTCTTTTAATATAGTAATGTTATATTAGAAAAACTCGCCGTAGGACTCGCTGAGCCAGATTCGGGACTAGCTAAAGAAGAGACATTAGGAAAATTTATATTTAATTTTAGAGATTTAGCATTTTAAGGGGAAATTAAAAGGATCTAGATGTATGGTTAAATTATCTCAGGAAAAGGAGTACCAGGTGGTATAAAAGATAAGGGTATTCTTTTCTTGAGAGTATACTGTTGTGTTACGATGAGTAAGTAGGGGGGTTTTTTTCAGTAAATCCTTATTCAGTATTGAGGGTGATTTAATCTCACCCAGGAGATTATAATTTTTAATGTTCCTCCAGTGATTGTTTGGGAGGGGGGGATCAATGTTACCAGAAGCTTAAAAGGATAAGAGGTTCTTTTATGGAGCCAGAATGGTAGTTTATGAAAGGGCCGCCTTCCCTCGCAAGCGGGTGGTTTGCAAATTTTCCTCAACAGATGCCCCAATTCAATTAAAGATTCCCCCAATCGCCAAGGTGTTAAAGAGTCGCCTTCAAAACGATCTTTTGGGTGTCTGAAGCATTCTTATAACGCGGGTGAGTTTTTGACCATTCGACTGGACACCGCACCTCCAATTAGACGACTGTACTAAGTCGGTTTTGCATTGGCGATGAATGATAGGAGCGTGATGAAAAATTGTATGTATGAATGGTTGTATTGTGTGTAATAAATTGTCTGGAATTTAGAAAAAACCCCGTATTGACGTTTGTTTTAAAAATCTACATACTGTTGTGCAACAAAAAAATATTTCGATTTTGAATTAAGGGTAGTCGGGAAGGGGACGACCATTTCGCTATAGAGGTGGCCCGAACATCGCTATAGAGTGGCATCCAACCCGGGGGGGGAAAACCCGGGGAATAAGCCGGAAATTTAGTGCGCGAGGTAAAAAACGGGATATTAAAACTTTGGGTTGTAGAAAGAGAAAAATCATAAAACCCCGACTTTTTCTGTCTTAAGGACTGTACGAAATCAAGAAATAATTGAAAACAGTTTTATTTTTTAAATTAAGATTTTGAGGCAATCCCGTATATTGTATTTTATGCTATTTGATCCGTTTTAAATTGTGATTGGAGGATTCGGTCCGAAGTGCTGGATGATGATGAGTGTGTGGACGTGGATGATCGATTTAATTGATGCCTCCACTATTTTCGATGAGTTTATCATTGTTAGGACCAACCCTATGTAAACCCGATGTCGAGGCGTTTTCGGGAGTACATGACTACAAATCTAGCGCGAAAAAGACTGTGTACCTGAACACCAGTCTTTCTTTATTGAAATTCTGGGTTGCGGGTTCGATGACCTCCATTGATCGTGGGGTACACGAACCTCATGGAAGTAATTATTTACAAACATACATGGGTTAGGTGATTACCCCACTGTCTCGTTGGTTCAACGAAACCCATTTTTTTAGTTTCTGTTTACCCCCCCCCACCCTAAATTGTAATAAGAGGGGTCGTTGGCCCAAACGAACCTTGTTGTTGTTTTTATTTACAGGCATAGGTGCGGGTTTGGACCAACCCGGTCCATCAGCGGTTTGTAATTGGAGTCCGTGACATTAATATTAAGCACATACTATTGTGAACGGGTGTCGTTGGGGGCCAAAACGAACCTTAAGGGGGAATGAATCCTACGATGTTTAAAAAGAGGGCCGATAACACCAACAGGTGTTTGGCCCAACGACCCCAAACCGTTCATTTGCTCATTTTTAAGCGCCCAGAGTGTCGATTAGTTTACTATTCATTCTCCGTATCCTTCATAAGCTCGCTTTGGCAATTACAATGTTTTTACTTTTTTAGCATTTTTCCCAAATAATATTGTCTTTTTAGTGATTTTTCTTAAATACTAATGTAACTAGAAATTATTACATATATGATCAAATAACCCGATAATGATAAATATTAAAAGAAAGATATACAATTAGTGGATTATGATACAGTTGTATCAGATGTTAGTTTCCACAAACTGCTTATTATAAATTTATATATATATATTATATATATATATATATTTATTTATTATTTGTTGTATTAGTTCAGTATGGAGCCCGGACGAGTTAGTTCTCACTACTTATAGCGGATTGTTACAAAGTCCTGGAGTCGTAGGGTGATACTATTGTTTAGCTCCCAAAACCCTGTGTTCTTTGGTATGATAAATACATCCACTTGGAGTAAAGTATTTCCGCCTTAGACCGTTTTGAACGGTTCGATTGTGTACCGGGGAAATAAATTTAGTTCTTGTAGAAATGTAGAAATGAAACGTTTCATTTTTTAAAATTTGAAATCCAAATATGGGAAATCTTTATTGAAATATTTGTACAATATGTTTTTAAAATTTCGGTTGTTTTTTAATTATACATCGTTTCATTATACAGTGTTCAAGTAATGAAAGTTCCGATTGTAGAATATTGTATGGATTAGTGTTTCATGTGTTGGGAAATCTATTTAAAAACGCTTTAATCATTATTGGTTTTGAATTGAGTTTGTTTACAAATTATCTATTACGCTATTTTACCTTTTTTAATATCATGGTTCCCAATCAAGACTTATGTGAAATAATCACCTAACCGCTCAGCCAAATTTCCCATGGAGTACCATTGGTAGCTGTTATGAAACTTAACTTTATTCCCCTTATATAGAAATCTAGCTTAATGTTCAATATCGAGGGGTTATTTTTCAGTTCTTTTTCGATATTATCTTGTGGTTGTACAAACAGACTGACAGAAAATAATCGCACCAACACCCTTCACAAGTCATTTATCTTTAAAGTTTATCAAACCACTGGAGAACAATAACACGGCAGGGAAAAAATAGGATGATGGCACTAAAAGGGAAATTCGAGAGTGACCTAAAATTTAGCTTACTGAATAAGTGAGTAATACTCACTATAGAAAAAAAAATACTTTGTTTGTTTGATTATGTTATAGGGTGTTTTATTTTTTATTTTAAATTGTTGTAAATTTAAAGGTATAATAGTATTAATGATTGTATATTGTTGATTTTTTAGGGGAAAGGATGTAAATGTATCATTTTCCGCAGAGTGCGGCTAGAAAGCTTGGTAGGAATGAGCTTCTCTCACTTTGGGCCAAAGTTGTATTACCGAGTCCTTTCCCGGTGCCTCAAAAACTGTTGTTCAAACGTTAGGTTTAAGGTTAAGTTTATGAAAAGCCTTCTTGATAGCTTCCTAGGCAATCTAATTAAGTATCCGTTGGACCCCAAAATGTAAATTTATTGTATTTGTGTTTATTAACTCTTTTCTTATCATATCTATTATGTATGTCTTTCAAAATAATTTAGTGTACTTGACACCGCGTTATTCTGAAAAAAACCAAGTTGTAACTGAGAAACGCTCATAATTAAAGACCATTTTTATATATTTAAAACGTAATCGATTTAATTAAATTTGGTTATATCTATGTGTTTTATTGAATCAAGGGGGAATAGGGGTTTTTCATTTGCATACCCAATATTATTGTTACATTTATAAACATAAAACGCTCACTTCTGTCACTTAATACATGGTTTTTCTAATATAACTAGTTTTACTCTGATAAGTTTTTTCATTGCACTTTCAAACACGGTTTTAGTCTTCTCGGAAAAGGAGCTTTATATCCAAAAAAGGAGATAATTTTATTTTAAAACTTTTATAATAATTAGAAAAATGGATTGGGTTTTTTTGTAATAGCGTTTTAAAACTTTAGAAGATGTATTAATTATAAATGAGGGAAATAAAAATATTAAAAAGGCGACAATATATCTAAGAATTTGCTTCTATGAGGTCTAAATTTCAATGGGGGCCGGGTGTGAAATACTTGTAAAAGTAAAAGAAAGTTCTTGTAGGGTTATTCTCTGCAACTTATTGAATAATTTAAAAGTTACAGACCATTATAATTCACAAATCTGATCATTACAGTGGGTTTAAAAAATGATGGAATTGTTTAAACAAATTAACGCAATACGTTATGGGAATTTTTATTCCTTCTCACGCGAATCTTCGCGATTTTAAAATTATTGTCCCAATTATTTACCTACAATAAAATGCCTGAATGATGTCTCTCAGCACCCCCACAAAGACATTTTATGTAAATAAAATTCTCATTTTAATCTTTACATTTTTTCAGTCAAATATGCATGAACGGAATCCTAAAACATTATTGAACAGTTGAGGAGAATTTATTTAATTGTAAACAGATTCTTTCTGTACACCTAGAGTACTGAAGGAATTTCTATACCATAAATGACAAATTCTTTCTATTTGCCCTCAACAAATCTCATCCACGAAAATTATTTTGTAGATTAAGATAATTAACACTAAAAAAGAAGAATAAACTGCTTTTGGAGTGACAGAATATTCAGGATGGGGTAAGGCTAATGGAAGGTGTGGTCTCCTGTTGAGGTTCTTGAGAGCAAGATTTTTAGGGCAACTAATCTTAAGTCATGGACGTGCCAACTCTGAACCATCCTCTCTAAATCAATGTAGGTAGGAGATGGCATTGATTGTAAAAAACTAGATTATAAGAAAATAACTTATGATTAGGCTCTCTAAATATTGCATACTTAAAACTGTTATCACTCTCAGATATTTTTAAAAACTATCAATCCCTTTAGTATGAAAACACGTGGTGTACCCGTCATATGCAAATAACATTTATTTGATCAAATGAAAAAAGAATGTAAAAAATTCTGCCAGAGAATTGTAGGCTTTATTTGTGCTATTTATTTAAATTCAAAATTAAAAAAATATGTTATTTCTATCAATGATACTTCAGGGACTACGTTAAGATTATTGTTTCTCTAGCGTATTCAAGCACTCAATCTCGGTGCCTTGGAGTTGATAAGCTAAGACAGAATTATTCAGCTACGACAGAAGGTGTCTACTAGATACATTCTGGTAATTCTTCAGCGTATGCCCCACTACACATGACAAGTGGACCTTTTGAAATAATATATTATAGTTAATATTGCTAAGTTGATATTATGAATGTTTCCTTGTCATAGAAAAGAAAATTAGAATTCGGTGTTAAAGTATAAAAGTTTAAGTATTAGTAATGGAAATGGAAAGTCCAGTTACGGCATTGATATCTTTTATGTTTAGAATTGGATGGTTTTGTTTCGTTGTCTATGGGCAGAAGTACCAAACAATGTGATGTTATTGTTTGTTTGCGAAACTGTTCAGGAGTTCAAGGAATTATTTTATTGTATGAATTTAAACATAAAGTAGTTAGGAGTTTTTAATATTAGTCAGGTAATACACACCACTTTGAACTCACTATTACAAACTACAGAAATACCGAAAAGATGGCTGTCTAATCATATCGAATATGATCTGTTTCAACTGTATTAAACCAGATCAAAGGATTCATAATCTCATTCAATATCTTTATTGGGAAAACATTAAGCAGGATTGTAAAGAATTTGGCA